>NC_067159.1:2879615-3109615 GCF_903995435.1 Acomys russatus
GTCTGTGCATGGCTTGCCTGCTGAGCCATTCCTTACAGGATGGGGGCTGGGGAGAGGCCATCTGAAGGGTCCAGCTGAAGAGCCAGGCAACTCTGCTGACTCCTGGTGGAAAATGATAACTTCCTCAGCTGGTGGCCCAGACAGCTATACTTCTGCCTAGGGCAAGCCTTGCTCTCAGCTCAGCTTTCACCCAGGCACCTCAGAGTCCACCTCCCCTGCAGTGCAGGCCCCTGCTCCTCCTGCCCTTGATTTTGTTCAGAAAACATACAGCTCAGCAAAACCTACCTGCTTGTCATCCTTCAGCTATCTGAGGCAGCAGGGGGACTGGCGGACAACCTTCGGCCCCTGACCCCTCCTAGACATGGGCCTCATCCTTCTTTCTTTTTCTCTTGCCCATTCATTCGCTCCTGTTCTTTGGCTCAGGAATCGGGCTTTCCCTATGAGGCAGAGATGAGCTTTCTGAATTGTGTTTATTTGTTGGCGCTCTGGTGTGAAAGTGCTTTCCATCAACTGCATATTAATCTTGTCAGCAGTGTGTATCTGTTTTCCTCTGCCTCCGTCCCCTGGCCTAATTTATGACTTGCCTTTCCCTTGCTTCCTATTGTCACAGTGACAGGGAGTCCTCAGGCCCCAGCCAAATACAAGACCTGTCTTTTCAAGATGAACTGCTGTGAGGTACAAAATTCCTACAGTTTGCCTGGCAGGGCTAAATTTAGAGTAGACCTTCTCCAGTTGGTTCTATGCCACCAAGACAAGCTGTGATGGTGTCCTACGTGTGATACCTGCTGTGCTTGGTCCTATCAACAAATATAACTGTGTAATCTAGCCCTGTCTTCAAATGGAAAGGGTTCATGGAAGGACTGGCAAACAAGGCGGTCACACTGTGCATCTAAATTGCTAACCACAGATACTAATAGCACATATCCAAACTCAGAGGGACATGGACCTCAATCCCAGGTTGAACACTTGTCACCTGTATGACTTCCTGTGTGTCCATTTGTAACTAAGAGGTTAATTATTTTTTTTAAAAAAATCTGTGAAATAGAGTCTAGTCCATACAGGAGTTATGCAAATTATATACTAGAGTGTTTCCTAGCTCTTGTTATGTAATGTGTAGCAAATACTGAGCACCCTGTGGAAGCAGGGAAGGGTGAGAGGGGAGAACAAAGTCCTGACATGGCAATGTGGAATCATTACGAGAGTTCTCCGTGGTGTTGTTTTCGGGTCCTGCCAATGAACTCTCACCTCGCATTCATTCAGGGTTTCCTATATAGTTCAACTCTTAACAAGAGCTGTGAGTGTGTTTGAAATCGTGACAAGGCCTGAGTTTGGGCAGTGTTAATTCTGAGGCTAGTTCTGGAATCCGATGAGGGCTCGAATTCTGGGCGTTTCAAAAACCTGGAGATGGGTCTTTGAGAATGATGAATCCTCAGGTAGGCAGTCCTTACTGTACTAAGTACCTAGAAGATGATGTCATAAGCTCAGGCTGAGTGCACACACCCGTCTTGGTTTTCTCTGCAGTGAAGGACAACCTGTGCTATTGTTCTGGTCAGCATCTATGGCATACATTGCCATCAAGGGCCTGAATGAGACATAGCCCAACATGTGAAAAGGCAAATCTTCCCAAGGAGTTATGGAACATTACCATCTAGCCTCTGCTCAAGGGCCTAATCCCTTTCCAGGAAAATAGAGTTCTACCCGACCGCCAAGCCACAGTTCCAAACTATGACATATTAATACCTCCATGGAGCCCCTCCTTATCTCAGCATTTCTGTGAAATTCCCACAATCCATCGGGATTCAGATAGCCCTTGAATGATGATAGTCCTTCATTTAAAGCGCAGAAGCAACCGCCGTGTTTTTCAGCTACACATGTGTGCCAGGAAGACAGGGGCCTGACAACTAACGTTGGGAGGGCCTGTGTCTCACTGACAGTTTCTCCCTAATATGCTTACTCATCACTTGGGGCTCTGTTGACCTTGCTAATGTGTCTCTTGAGCACCTTCTGCTCTTCCCCATCAAAGCACTGGTCTTTGTCTTCACTCTGTCCAAGGCCCCAGCCCGCAAGATGAAGTAATAGCTGTAACCATGTGTGTTCCATCCATCACTTACTGCAGTTCCCTAGTACAGTGCCTGTCCTGAGATTTTATATATGTATATATATATATATATATATATATATATTTGGGGGTGGGGGACAGACAGCACAGTGACTAGACTGTATGAGGACGAACTCAGCCAGTCTTTCACGTCTGACCTTAGGATGCTAGCTCCAAGTAATGATGCCCTACCTGTGACACTGCATGTCAGAGGTGCCAGAAACAAAGGGTCTGATCATGGGTTCCACTGAGAAGGACATGACGGATTTGGAAGTCTGTGGGTTTTTTTTTTTTTTATCTTCAGCATTGACCTCAGGATGCTCCTAGCTTATGCAAGAGATTTTATTTTCATCCCAAGCATCAAAAATGGCTCTGATGGGGCTGTCAAAATTTAAGCCTTCAAATCCATAATTACTTTTCAATTTTCCAATTCTGATGAGGCCTTCCTACGGACAGAATTTAAAAAAGTAAAAGATACTGTTTTTTGCAGGTTTTCAGGGAGAAACACTTGAGAAGTAAATTAGTGCAAGAAAACAGTGACAGTTGAAGACCCAAGTTCAAGGTGGTGTCATTAGATTAATTCCCTCTCACACCAGAAGCTTTAGGCATCACAAGTTATCTAATCACAACGTGTTTTTAACTTTACTGCCCATAAAACTGTAATAATAAATGCTATATTGGTAGAATTAATGATCAGATTAAATAGGGCCTATATGTAAGTGCACATAGTAGGTGCTCAGTAAAGAGCATGTATTTGCATTTATGGAGCAAAAGAAAGGTGGGGGATACTCAGCCCCTTAGCCATCCAGACCCAGCGCGGCCTGAAGGAAAAGCCCAGGCTAGGGCTTGAGGTAACCTAAAGCTCTGGATTCCTGGGATGGCAACGTGCGGACACCATGGAGATGTCTGACTACAGGACTTAGCACTGATTTATGCAACTTGCCGACTGCCCAGAGTCCAAGAGCTTCCTCAGTCCAGGGTGTATCTGGCTGAGAGTGGTAGCCAACACTTCTCTGCACAGGAGAGACACTCAAGGAGTAACCCAGCTCTGGCTGCCCCTTTGTGAGCAAAAAGACAAATTCCCAGGAGTCTCAGGCCATACCAAGAACACTGACAGACTCCAGTTTGCCCATCTGTGTTAACTGGTAGCTTTTCCTATCATATCTTCAACCCCTGGATTCTAAAGGTTGTTTCACTACAGGAGGTTCAAGTCACACATAGTCTGTCTGCTCAGCTGAGACATCCAGGGACCTCAGAGAGCCACATCCTGTCTCAAGAGGACCCTGAATCCATGTCTTATGACCTCCAAGAGGAATCTACCAGGCATAGTTGATTTTAATCCGCCCCACCACATACATTGTTTATATAGATGTTTACAGGGTTGAAGTCAGAGTATATGTACAACTTTAAATCTTGCTTTTCTAAGTTGAATATAGTAAACACCTTATGTGATTTAATTTTTTGATAAATTTTTGTTTTTATGGCAGTAAAGCATAATAACTATTGACATTTTCCTACTACTGAAAATAGAAGGCACCACCACTCTTTGTCCATGCCCCCTTTTCTCTACTGTAGTCATCAAGGGGCAAGCTTAGCTTTACCTGGGAAGGTAGAGGAAGTAATCACACAGGACCTCCCATCAGTCTCTGGGGACCCTACCTCTGGCCAATGCTTTGGATCTCATTCTCTCCTGGCTTTCACAGACCGTTCCCTGAAGAGCGTTTCCTGAACAGGCCTGGTGACAGAAAACAAGCACGTTGGTGAAAACTAAGGCTGCACTGCACAATACATACTGTAGAGTCTTATAAAAGAAATCGAGTCATTTACCTGGGGTTTATATGAGCTTTTCCAGAATTTACCTGCCGCCAGTTACTCTCATCCTCACCCCAACTCTGAATAGATGGGACCGTTACACACGTTGAACATTCAGCCACATTGTGTTTTAGCCTGCACGTGTTTGGATCTGTCTAGACCACCTCTGCCCATTTCTTTTCCTTCCATGCTATCCCTTGAGTCATTTTTAGTCTTTTTGGGCCCCTGTTTTTGAGATATAATTAAAGGCAAAGAATTGAAGTCATAAAGAATGGTACCACACCTTCATTTAGTGTTATTTTTGACCCAGTAGGGAATTAGCTGTGAGGGTTCACCAGAATACTCATGCACCAAGGTCTGTAAGTGTGGGAGACCAGGGGTGAGTCAATGCAGACACGCAAATGGGAAAGCCATTCCCAGAAAGGAAAATCAAGATCATAAAAAGAGCAGCGGGGGAGCCAAAGTAGAAGTAAATTCCAAGTCCAAAAGGAGTGGGTGTGGGAGGCCAGAAGCTGAGGAGCAGCTCTATCAAGGGACTAGCCTTCAAGTTTCAGGCAACAAGAAATGCACCAAGTGTCTAAGTGGCCAAGGAAATGCATCATGATGGCAAAACCTAGGCGGGGGGTCTGGCCAGCATGAGCCAAGGATAGACAGACCCTAGAGAGTGGCCAAGAAGTGTCCTGGCTTATTTGGGGACAGTCAGTCTGTAGTAGCATTTACATCCCAGTGAAAAAATCCCTTTCCTTCCATCTACTGTCAGAGGAAGGCACCACTGAAGCATGGCGAACTAACCCCTTCATCCCCAGCCAGCATTTGACAAGGGTTTCATCTTACATAAAGTCCTAAATGGAAAAGGTTGTTACACTTAGAATACACACATAGACAGGGGGCAGGCAAGCTTGCTACTTACTCAAAAAGTATTGTCTGATTAAAGACAGAAAGGAGTTTGATACTTTAGGTTGACAAATGGAGTTATTGTTTATATGTTACAGCCTTGCCCTAAGGAAAGAGTGGGTAGAGGGGTGCTTGATGATAGGAAAAACCAACAAATAGACAAGTAGACGTGACGTGTGCTGCTGACTGTAGTTGTGTTCCTATGAGGAAGCCCAGAACAAACTGGTTTGCATGGGCAGGACCACAGCAGGTCCATTTGTGAGATTCCCCCAACCTCTTCCCCCAGCAAGAGATAGCAGCTTTCTGAAGAAGGACCCTGGAATACTACTCGCAGTGACTCAGATGCCAATATCAGGCTCCTGAATCCTAGCACAGGGTTCTGAGCTAAGCACAGGGTTCCTACCGAGCACATAAAGACTATAAAATGAATGTCATTGTGACACAACAAAACAAAGGAGAGTTTGGGGGTGTTGTTTGTTTGTTTGTTTATTTGTTTGTTTGATGAAAGCTCTAATTATTGATTGCTTTCATTTTTACCTTTTCATAAGAATCAGGAGTTATTTTGTCAAGTGAGGAGACCCACAACATTACAAGAAGGAAATAAGTCAACCAAGTCTGGGTGACTGCCTGTGATGCCCTGCTGCAGAGAAAGCCCACGCCAGGCACTGTACTTGAGACCGAGAACAACAGGCATTTACGACCAAGCCTACATTCAATTCAGGTCAAAAGAGGATAGAGTGCAGGGAATCAGGGCTGAGGTTACAGAACATGATGTGATTACGATGGCACTCACCCCATCATGTCCAGCCTTCCCAGCTGGCAGTGGGCATTCTGAAATTCCCTTCCTTTGGCATGTGGAGCCTTCATCACATGAGCTCCCGATGGGGACACCCCCACAGCATGGCCTGTTACTCCATGTTCTCATAAAAGCAGCATGGTGTGCTGTACTCGCCTTTCCGCCAACAGAAGGAAAGCTGTACCCCCAGAGGCTGCAAGGGATTGAGTGTGCGCAAAACACAAGGCCTGGTGCATGGTCAGAGAAAAGTCTTATGCTAAATTCCTCAAACAAGTCATGTGGTTCTGGCCTAGGTCCCTCTTTCTCTCTGCCAAGAGAAGTAGAAAGAGATAATAAAAAAATTAAGCCTGCTAATCCTACCCAGAACTGCCCAAGACTACTTTGGGGTAGGGACACACATGTCAGTCCTCAGAGATGCATATGGGTGCGTTTTGTTAATCCCCACCACTGCGTGTCAGGGATAACTGATCTATGACTAAAAATAGCGTGAGGACAGCAATACTAGCCATCTGGGGCTGACCTGAGGACACAGTGGAAAACTTGACAACAGCACAGTAGAACTGTCCTGGCCCAAGGCCACAGGCTCAAGGGCGAGAGGTCAGATTCATGTGCTGGGGAAGTGTGATTGACAGCTCACCTCCCAGGGTGCGTTTCAGCAGTGGTAATCCTCTAGTGCTGTTAGGCACCTTCTGAGTGATGTGGAAAGAGGTTAGACCTGCAAGTCCAATGGTGTAGGTCATGGATGTTCCCCAGGAATAGTTTATAGTTGAGTGACATTAAAGAGAGCTAGGCAAATAAAATAAAAGTAACCCTGCTTCAACCCACTAACTTGACTCTGAAGTTTTGTCTCGAGTATGTACATGAACTGGGAACACATTTGAGTCCCTAAGAGTGAAGGGTCAAGCATTTTCTCAGCCATGGGTGAGTCTTTGGATGGAAGAGTAGAAGAGAAAGAGCTAGAAACCATCATCAAGGACATTTACCAGTTTGTCCAAATTAGTCCCATGTAATTATTAGTGTTGAATATTTCTGATACTATTTTCTGTGTCCTACCACCATATGCCTACCAACAGGATGACCTTTATCATCGTGGGCCCTTTGAATCCAGGCTCTCACCCTACATAATTGTTACATGCCTACTCTGTGCTGGACCTTGTACAAACGAACCTTCTCCAGGCTGCCTTCCGCGGTTGTTAGAGTGTTCTCTTTTGTTTATCTTACTTTGTGTCCATGAGGTTTTTGCCTACATGTATGTCTATGCACCTCTTGTGTGTTTGATGCCAGCTAAGTCAGAAGAGGGCATCAGATCCCCGGGAACTGGAATTACAGAAGGGTATGAGCTACCATGTGGGTGCTGGGAACTGACTCCTGGTCCACTGGAAGAGCAAACAGTACATCCTTAAGTGCTGAGCCACCTCTCCAGCCCGTCCCGGTGATCTTGCCCAAAGCACAGGTAGTAGAAGATAATTCAGAGTAATAGTGCCAGGCATTCTTGAAAAGAAGGCTCCACACTACATGCCACTAGAGTGGCAATGGGCGACCACAACCCAGAGTGACAGGGACATTTTCCTTATGCATAACAGAGTCCTTGATATTATTAGGAGAGACTAAGGCCTCATTTAATGTCTGAGAATATATAGTTCTAGGTCCTTGAACAAAGTATTTAATAGAAATTTCTGTCATAGTTCATGCCTCTGGTCTCAGGCCATAGAGTACTATAACAGCTTACTTTAAAATTCTTTAATTCAATCAAATTAAAAGGCATATATATCTGTCACCAAATCAAACACCAATGATAAATTATGAGAAAGAGTGGGACTCTGGAGTGTGTGTGGGGTGTGTGTGTGTGGGGTGTGGGGGGTGTGTGTGGGGTGTGTGTGTGGGGGTGTGTGTGGGGTGTGTGTGGGGGGTGTGTGGGGGGTGTGTGGGGTGTGTGTGTGTGGTGTGTGTGTGTGGGGTGTGTGTGGGGTGTGTGTGTGGGGGTGTGTGTGTGGGGGTGTGGGGGGTGTGGGGTGTGTGTGGGGTGTGTGTGTGTGGGGTGTGTGTGGGGTGTGTGTGGGGTGTGTGTGTGGGGGGTGTGTGTGGGGTGTGTGTGGGGGGTGTGTGTGGGGTGTGTATGTGGGGTGTGTGTGTGGGGTGTGTGTGTGGGCTGTGTGTGTGGGGTGTGTGTGTGGGGTGTGTGTGGGGTGTGTGTGTGTGGGGGGTGTGTGGGATGTGTGTGTGGGGGGTGTGTGTGGGGTGTGTGTGGGGGGTGTGTGGGGGGTGTGTGTGGGGGTGTGTGTGTGGGGTGTGTGTGGGGTGTGTGTGGGGTGTGTGTGTGGGGGGGGTGTTATACAATTGTGCACATGTTTTCTAGTGAGAACACTATTTACTAAAATAACCTGGAACTCTGGAGAAGTTTCAAGGGTGAGGTACAGATTTAAGGGCCATTTGTTTGTAGAGTAGTGATGGCAAGAGTAGAAAAGATTAGGTGCTAGAGGACAAGAACAGTGTGTACTTTCCTAATTCTTCCCCCTTAGCTCCACAGATGAGCTGCCTCCCTACCCACATGCTCCCCTTTCCAACAGGTTCCAGCCTCCTTTAGATTCCGGGATGAACCTTGGCCATAGGGGAATTTAAGAAGCTCTGGGCCCTTTTGAAGAATGTATCCAAGAGGCTGAGATGGGTCAGCATTAAGAGCACTTTCTAGTCTGGCAAGGAACCCAACTTTGGTGGCCAGCACCGCTACCAGGTACTTCCCAATATCTGTAACTTTAGCTCCATAGGGCCCAGGGTCTTTTCCTGGCCTCTGTGGGAATACATATCTCACACAGGCCTACACGAGTGTGCATGTGTGCAAGTGCACGTACACATGCATGCACGTACACACACATGCACAAACACAAATAGAAATTTAAATCTTTTAAGATATATATATATATATATTCAAGATCAAGCCAGCCAAAAGCCCAGCCTGGAGTAGGGCGGGAGTCATGGAGTCCCACGCCCAGCTCAGGAGGTTTGAGCAGCTGATAGAGTGGAGAAGAAGAGTGAGTTTATTTATAGACACCTCTCCCAATAGGCTCCCGATGCTCCCATGGGTCGTCTTGTGCACGGGCACATCTTGATAGTGCTAAGTAGACTCACTGGATTTTTAAAAGAGCATATGAAATTGGGAGGGGAATTATATGGGGGTTAGGGGAGGAGTTACAGGGAGGGAATGGAAGGTGGATTTGGTACATTGTATACATGTATGGAATTTTCAGAGAGAGAGAGAGAATGCATTTATCTCTGCGGTTAATCCAGGGTATGAGTCAGGACAGGAAGGAGGGTCTCTCTGCCTTGTTCTCCCATATGATAATCTTTCCAGGATGTCAATGCAGTGCCTGCTCAGCCAGGAGGCATCAGAGTATGTCAACCATGCAGGGTTCACATGGAGTGATTGGACAAGATCAAGGGTGGACTTGTGACCCTAAACAGAAATGAGCTCTGAGCAGAACAGCAGACAAAAGTACAAAACAGCAGATATAGAAACCACCAGATACATCATAAAAAATAAAAAAGGAACAAAGCAAAAAAAAAAAAAAAAAGGAACAAAGCATAAACATAAGAGTGCCTGAAAGTACCCACACTCATAGCCAACAGAACTTTCTAGTATTGATCAAAGTCTAAGAAACTAGGTACTCTTGGATCTTGTAGAGGAAGTACACCTTCAGTCATTCTTAGAGAGAAAGTTAATAAAATTTCAAATCTCTTAAAGATAGCTATATTCCTTGGTCATTTTAGTTCATCATTAATTGTTTAACCCAAAAAGGTGAAGGGCCTTTTGTAAGGAGAATAATCTCATTGAAGAGATAACAAAAGGGAAGATGAACAGAGAAATACAGCCTGTTGCTAAAATGAGATACGATGGTGCACAGGATGGTGTTAAGTATGTCAGGAGTTTCCTCCCACACAGCTCTGACATTTAGGCCTGCTCACATGTGCTACCACCCAAACCTGGTCTGTACTAAACACCCTGACAAAAATAGCCTTCTCTTCTCTTGTAGCTTGCTTTCTGTTTCTGAACTAAACACCATGACCAAAAGAAGTTTAAGGAGGGAAGAGTTTATTTCACCTTAGAGCTAAGAGTCCATTGCTAAGGGAAGCCAGACAGGAGCTCAAGGCAGAAACTCAAGCAGAAACCATGGAGGTGCACTACTTGTTGGCTTGTACTCCACGGTTTGCTCAGCTAGCCTTCTTATGTCACCCATGACCACCCAACCAGGGATGACACTGCCACAGTGATTGGGCCCTCTTACTTCAATCAACAGTCAAGAAAATGCCCCACAGGCTTGCCCCGGGACAGCCTGAGAGAGGCAGTGCCTCAGCTGAGAGTCCCTCTTTCCAGATAGGTCTAGATTTGTGTCAAGAGGACAAACACTAAGGAGAGCATCTCCCTTTTGCTATGATTCACTTTTCTCCCCTGGACATATTAACATGTTATAAAATTAATTTGTCCTTTTACCTCAATGGCATCCTCCACAGGGCTGCGAATTCTTGTCTAATTTTCTTATTAGTTTACCCACAAAGCCTAGAAATCTAAGCCACACATAGTGTTTTTCAGTTCTGGGGTTCCATTGGTAAAAGCTGTAGAATGTTCTTCTCCATGGATATCATCTATGGTGACAAGCAGACTCATAGTTTTAGAAAAGAGAGGCACAAGAGCTTGGGGAGGGAGGTGGCCCACTCTTGGTGTGGGAGAATGGGGTGACGACAGAGATGCCCACTCATGGCTAGATAACAGGCTGTTCCAAGTCCATCCTCTAAGCCTAACCACACTGTGTCTGTATTTATGAGGATTGGCCAAGGAATGGCTGCCACTCCCATGAACTGATCTTTCTAGAGTCTCTTGCAGTATCTTTCCATGAATCCCTCAAGCTTTCATCTGCTTTTCCTCTTCCCACCTCTTTCAGGTGTAAGGGGAGACACATGTAAATGGTTACTTTGAAGCTAAAATTCTGTTTAAATTCTGAAAGAAGTAAATAAATAAATAAATAAAACGTCAGGAGAGATGGCTGCCTAACCTCGTGGCCTGAGTGCAATCCCTGGCACCTACACGGTGGAAGGAGAGAACTGACTTCCACAAGTTGTACTCTGACATGGCATGCTCACAATAAACAAACAAATAAGTAAGCAATTGACTTTTTTAAGCCTTGGTGAAGACCTGTTGTTACTGTGTAGAAGAATCCATTACCTTTTCTGGGGCATAGCTCCCATGCAGGGAAAGCCTGCTTAGCTGGCCAGTCTTTCCTTGTATACTTCCTCTCTGGCACAGAGGAATGAAGAGTGTGTCTGCAGTTCATGACAGAATGCAGCCATTCCCTGAGGATGCGAAAATCAAGGGATTTGTTTTCCTAAACCGAGGATCTGAAGTGTCAAATTCTGACATCAGGTGAGTGAAATAAGCAGACGTTACAACACAGGTCAACTCTCTCACTTAGAAACTTAGGTGAACGAGCCGAGCACTCACTACTCTTCAGATCCCCGTCATAATGGAGTTATAAACTGACATAACTTACTCATCTGTGGTCAAGTAAATCTCAGCACACTGAGTCCAGCGATGGGTTTCATGCCCCCCATGAGTGACACCAATGGTAGCCCTCCAAATTCAGTTTACCTGGCTCTCTACACTACTAAAAGGCAGAGAGGAGCCAAGACGATCAGTTTGTTCAATGCTTGGACAAGAGGGGGATTTTAAAGCTCTGAACAATGTCAAATTATGTGTGCCTGTCAACGAAATCGGTCCCAGAGAAAGGCCCATCAGAGCATGTCAGCACCCGGGATGAGAGATCTGTCAGCTGCCTAAAATGAAAAGGAAGAATGAGAATTCCTCTAAAAATAGAACTTTCCATCTTCTTAAGGGGTCTCCATCTGGAAGATCTCACAATATTTGACTACTTAATTATATATCTGTAATTACGTTTCTGCACTTGATTCCACTGAAAGGACACTAACGTTTCCCTCATACAGCACTGAATGTAATCGCCGGCTGAAGAGGAAGCTGACACTGAATCTCTGTATTAGTAGGGCTTCTCCGGAGCAGTGGAACCCATAGGATGCATGTGGATATATTCAAGTGGCTTAGCATAAAGAATTTCTTCCCACCATTTAGGAGACTGAGAAGATACATGACATGCTGGAGCCCCTGGGGTGCCAGTGGGATCCCTCCGAGACCCAGAGAGTCAACAAGTTCCTTGTCAAGGGCAGAGGGACACCAATGCCCCCAGCTCTTGCTGTTACGCAAAAAGCAAATTTTCTCTGCCTTTATTTCTTGTTTTATTCACGCTCTCAATAGATTGACAAAAGACCAGCCATACAAGTGGGGAATCACCTGCTTTACTCAGTCCAAAAATCCAAGGGTTACTCTTCAGAAAGAGATTCTCGGACACAGCTGGGTACCTAATGTTCCACTAAAGGTGATCCAAAAAACCAAGCATCAGAGACACACTGCACAATTTGCAAAGCAAATTCCAATCATATGAGACTTGATCACTCCCCACACATTAAGGATATAAAAGGTCAACAGTATATATTTGGACAGAAATATCTTTGAAAGGCTACTTTGTCTTCAGCCCAAATCTAGAGAGGGTTTTTTAAAGATATAATATGACATCTTCATGTGTGTTCTGGGAAGTCTGGGGGGCTATAATGGCCTATTGGTTGCCACACACACAACTGATGAATACCAGTGAGAGGAGGACGAGCAGAAGACTTCTGTGTGAGAATAAGATACACTTCCAGAGTCAGGGGGAGGTATTGTGCATTTCCTGTGAGAAAGACAATTGGAGGGAACTGTGTGGAAGGGAAGTCAGACCACAGGAAAGCTCCAGGTGGACTTGATGAACGTTTAAAGGCATTCAAGAACTCAAATATAGTGCCTGATAAAGGAAGCACGGAAGAGGGAACCCTTGTGACAGCTGAGGGTGGGGCGTCACCAGTGAACTCAAAAGCACCCAAGAGTGGTATCTTTATTTAAACTTCTGCCATGTCCCCTGACTATTGACCCTGGGATACCCCAGACTTGCTCCACTCTGAAGGGTTAATGACCTAAAAGCCTCATGCGGGCTGAGGAAAGTTAACTTGACTAATAATACCTATGGGGTGGGCTGCTAGCACTAGAGTGCTTCTGGTAAGATCGACATGGCAGCTTCCACTGGTTTCTAGCACTTTGAAGCTGCAGTGAACAGACCTGCAGATTGACTCTGCCAGCCCCACAGTTCCGTCTTCTGCCCTGTACAGCCAGCCCCAAGCTCTCTGCACCACTATGCACAGTCCCCATGCTCACTGCCCTCCAATTGTTCTGATTAAAGGACAAGTCTGTTCCCGCCAGTGTATCAGTATTCTCTCTCTCTCTTTTATTTCCACATTTTCTCTATCAATCCTGGTCTAACACTCTCTGTCTCTGTCTCTCTCTGTCTGTCTTTGTCCCTCTGTCTGTCTTTGTCTCTGTCTCTGTCTCTGTCTCTCTGTCTCTGTCTCTGTCTCTGTCTCTCTCTGTCTCTCTCTCTCTCTCTCTTTCTCTCTTTGTGTGTGTTTGTGTGTGCGTGCGCGCACGCGCACCTCAGTGCCACCTCACAGTACACATATGGAGGTCATAGGAGAGCTTGAGGGAGTTATTTCTCTGCTTCCACCACTAAAGACCAGGACATTGAACTCAGGTGCTCAAATTTGGCAGCAATCACCTTTATTCACCGGGAAGCATCTCTCCAGCTTCTGAAAAGAAGCACCTGAAGGAATGACCTTAATCGTAATGTAAAAGTTGAACAGTTTAAATGTAAGCTGCTTGCTTTATATTTATTGTCTTGATAAGCCTAAAGGTGAGGAATAATGTATTGAGGAAAAATATATTGAAGAAAAAATATATGTTTAAAAACAGGCCCTCTGCTGTCTCTCCCTGCCCCATCTCTTCCAGTCATTCCACCCCTATGTTTTTCTTAACATTTGGAACATCCACTTATACTTATTGAAATCTATTTTAGGATAATTCAGATAGAGTTTTCCACATATTTTTAACTTTTTATTATGATTCATTCAGATTAGATACCGATTGTTATCCCCTCCCTTGTATCTTCCTGTTCCCTCCCTCCCTCCCTCCCTCCCTCTTTCTCCCTATTCTCCTTCCCTAGACCTCTGACAGGAGGGGACCGCCTCCCCCAGCATATGTCCACAGCCTGTCAGGTCTCATCTAGATAGCCTGCTTCCCCTTCTTTTATGTGTCCACCTGGCCTCCCCACCAAGAGGGAGTGACCAAATTGGGGGCACCAGAGTTCATGTTAGAGGCAGGCTTCATGATCAGATAGAGTTTTTATCACACTCTTTTATTTAAAATATATTTATTAATGTGTGTATTTGCCTGTAGGAATTTATATGCGCCACCAGAAGACAGCATCAGATTTCCTGGAACTGGAGTTAGAGGCAACTTTGTGAGGGTCCCTGGGGGTGCCGGGAGCCAAACTCTGGTTCTCTTAAGCACTGAGACATCTCTTCAGACACCGGAATACTCTTGCATACACATTAAAATGAAACAACAAACGAAGTATGTTGCCACCCACAGCCTTCTAAGGCCAAAGCTTCTAAGGCAGTTGTTCTCAACCTATGGGCCATGACCCCACTGGGAGTCACATATCAGACATCACATATCAAATATTTACACCATGATTCATAACAGTAGCGAACTTACAGCTATGGCGGAGCAAAAAAATAATTTTATGGTTGGAGCTCACGACCACATGAACTGTATTAAAGATTCACAACATTAAGAAGGTTGAGAATTACTGCTGTAAGCATTTTATTATCATTCGTGTGTGTGTGTGTGTGTGTGTGTGTGTGTGTGTGTGTGTATCTAGGTAATGAATGTGTGTGAGTGAATACCACAGTACATGTGTGAAAGCCAAAGGACAGTTCTGTGTGGTAGTGTCTCCTTCCACCTTCACACGGGCTGTAGATCTTGATCTTGGCTCTCCAAGCATATGCAACAAGAGCCTTATGCATTGAACCCTCTCTCCGGGCCCTGGGGATTTTTGTCCACGTTTTCCTATAAATCTTCATCTTCTGTGATATCAGAAGTGTTGAGTGGTGCCGCATTTTGAAAGTATGTTTTACAGCACTCTATTCAATCAGCAGGGATTTGGGCAAATTGATGTTGGAGGAGTTAGGGACAGTCTTTCTCCAAGAAACACTTCTGGCATCAGTCAACTTCCTGCTTTGAATTGGGAACCATCTATTCACTTTCTTTGACTTAGTTTAACTGCTTGGAAAGTGAGAGGCAATTGTTTCTCATGTACCTCTGTAACAAATTTAACACGTCCTTCATCTCTTCCTCCTGTGAACTAGTGATGTTTAAATTTTTAAAAAATAGCTAAGTTTCCCAAGACATTTATATCTAAAAGTTGGTTTTTTGACAACCATGCTTGCCTCTAGTTCTAATTTATGTATGACTCCTGGTCACACAGCAGTCTGTCAACATTTGCGCTTGTCTTTCATCCTCATGCTCCTTTGTTTTTGCAAATAGGCCATTGCTAAACTCTTTCCTCTTCTCCCCATGCCCACAAAACCCAGCTCAACAACCCCCACCTTTGGCTCTTGGTAGCTCTGAGAGAACTCCCATCTCTGTTTCCACTGGCTGATACAGAAATTAACATATAACCTAATTTTAGTCAAGGAGATATGAGGGTGGTGTTTTTGCTAGAGCTTTGAAAAATTATTTTTCTTCTGTTTTCAAAGAAAGCAAAAGAGGGCTTTTCCTCTGTGGCCCCATGTGAGGAGGAAAGTAGAGTCAGTGGCTACCAATGCCCATCCCTTTGCACTGACATGAAATGAGAGCATGAAGCAAACACGGCCACCTGCATGACACAGGTAAGGCTCAGAACCGCTGACAGCAGCTCCGGGTCTCTGATGAACAGCTGAGGGCTGTCTAATATTTGATCTAGTGAGAGTTGAGGTGGATCCTTGAACGATGCCCAGGTAGCAGGAGTCATAACTGTGGGAAAGCACATCCTCACAGACAGAAACTTTTTCTTTTTAGTTGATCAGAACCATTCTCTGGACCGAGTGCCCTCAGTCATTGCTGACACTATATATTCCTAATTGTCATGAGGATGGACCAAAACTTACTTGATGCTTTCTCTGGTTTTTGCAAGATGAGATCCAGCAAAACATCTCCACGATGAATTCCACCATCAGTATTTTATCCTGGCTCTCCCAATTCAGTGATCCACTTCAGTAGAGAAATAAGTCACTACGGCGAGGGGTGGACACTGCCTCACCAAACTCTGAATTTGAGTCAATTTTATCATTAGTTAATGAAATCATTGTTTTTATTATCCTTCAAGTTGGTGTGACTTTGACTGTAGTGACAACTACACATGGCGTGAGTGGGTGCATGATTACACATGGCGACAATAGTTGCGTGAAGTGATACAGACTTAACATTTTAACCCAAAACATGCAAACTCAGCTTCGGCTTTCTGACTACACTTGAAGGAAACATATTTATGATTAAAGTCTTTTTTGGCCCCTTCATTTCTCTTTCTATCTTGCCCCACTCTTCCTAGTGCTTCACATATAAGATACGTACTGATTTTTCTACTATGTGTCAAGCATGCCTGAGGTGAAGGAAATTGCAGCTTGACACTCTCCAATTGAAAGCCCCCAGAGCTCTCCTGGCCTGGCAGACAGTCAGACTCACTGTGAAAGCACTGGGCGGGGTGGGGGTGGAGGTGGAGGAGTCGGGGGGGGGGGAGCAGGGGGTGGAGCAGGGAGGAGTGGAGAGGAGCCTATGCCACTGCAGAGGAGAGGAAGGCAGCCATCCTCCAGGCCTTTCTGGGTGTGATCTCAGTTACTACTTTGATGTTCCTGTTCATGGGGTGACCCCCAAACTCTTTCAGGTCTAACATGATCTGAGTCTTACTTCCTCCTTTAAAATGGCTCTTGTGAATTGGAGCACCCCCTTACTTGCTCTTCTGTGTACCTATCCTTGTCTGTAAATCTTCCTGCAAATACTTTACCCCCAGTGAACCTTTTGGGGGGACAACTCTGTTACTGTTCACCTCACATGATGGGATCCCCCCCTCTTCTGTGAGTAGGCATGCAAGTACAGAACAAGGATATGCATGTTTACAGAAGGGGGGACAAAAGATAGATCTGGTGGGGGCCAGTAAGCAGACTGATAAGGGAGCTTGAATGTCATTACAGTTGCTCTCGCTTCCTATGACTGCGATAGCCTTCTGGACTGATAGAAGGTATTTTAGTCTACCTGAATAAAAGAAAAGAGTAAACCCAGTGCTAATGAATCCACTTCATGACAAGCACAGTGCTGCCACGTTCCATGGCTTTGTGAGCTGTCAAGCGTTCTGCTGTTTCAAACTGCCTCCCATCTAGGAACTTGCAGAATTGGCTCTATCCAAGACTAACTGACTCCAAACTTATCTTTGACTTCCCTTCCCTACAGCAAACATCTCTGTGCATCTACCCTGTTCCTGGCCTCAGGCAGCCAGGTTTATCCAGAACTGCAAGTGTAAAATTGATGACATAACCACACAATGGTGTCTATGGGATATTACAGGAGGATTAAAGTATTATCAACAAATCGAGAACTAGTACAGTTTGCTCAGCCTGGGAGTGTTTTCAATTAATTTGTAATTAAATAAAGGAAGCAATTTACTGGGTCTTGGAGGAGTCAAGGCTGTGGAAGGTTTATCTCATCCGTCTCAGCTGTGCATTCCTTCGGCACCGGCTCATTGTTTAGATCACAGCCATGACACATGATCTGACCTATAGGAGAAACTCAATAAAACATCAATATTTTTCTTCCTTTAACCCATGGTGCTGTTGTGACTTAAGAACTCTGTCTGGAAGAGGCTCCACCATGAGTCAAGATCAACTTGTCCAGCTTTACTTCTCTCTAAGCTGTTCTTGCCAGCAAGCCTGGCCATGCTAGAAATGATCACACTAGCTTTGTCTAAGGGGGTAGATAAGTGGATGCCACAGGTTGAATTGTTTAAAATGTCTATATACCAACAGTTGTAGACACTGTGTTGGCTGCTTTCCATGATGGTCTGACATAATTTATCTCTCCTGATCATCTTGAAAAGTGGGCGCCGTTATCCCATTTCTCTGGATGAGTGAATTCAGTGTCGATGATGACTAAGGTGAGAATAATACCAAACTCTGGTTCTCCACCAAGGCTGCTCAGCCCAGGCCTTCACAGATCACGAAAAGTGAAGACAAGACTGTTCTTCGCAAACAGCTAGAGGACACATAGTGGCCTTTCTTTGATCCATAAAGCGCTAGCTGTCACCCAGTTATCTGCAAGACTTGGCATAGTAAATGGATACTAACTAACAATGATGATCATAATGACAGAACAAATGCATGCTTCACTGCTGACTGAGCTTGAGGAAACCTTCTGATCCAGTCATTCTCAACCTGTGGGTCATGATCTCTGTGGGGACAAATGACCCTTTCACTAAGGTTCATATACTTACATTATGATTCATAACAGTAGCAAAATTACAGTTATGAAAAAGAAACAAAAATAATTTTGTGGTTGGAGATCACTACAACGTGAGGAACTGTTTTGAAGAGTCACAGTACTAGGAAGGTTGGAAGCCACTGTTCTAATCACTTTACATATATTAATCCATTAAAGTCCTCATTATAATACCATGAGGCAAACATTTGTCACTATATCCACTTTATATGTGTGTGGGGGGTGGGGGTCAGGGGTCAGGGGAGATATGTTGACACAGAAGCTAATCTCTTTATCTAAGGACACATTCCAACTTTTTTTCCTGTGGAATCTGGTCTCAAAATTAGGAGAATAGCAGTTGTCTGCAACAGAGGCTTACACAGTGAGATGTTAACGAAAACAATTAAATTTATAATTATATTTATCATTCGTAGAAATTTTTTGATATTAACTTTTTAATCTCTACCACTTGCTAAGATCCTGGTGGATAAGGCCTCCCTGCTCAACCTCAATGGCTGGTGGCCATTCTTAATATGGAAAAGCTCTGAGGTAGGAATGATACCTCCACACTGCGATTCCCTCAGCACACCGTCAGCTGACTGCAGTTTAATTGAATTGGGCTGTCTTGCAAGTGCAGATTAAAATAGATACGTTTATTAATATCTCAAGCAGCTCTTGTAGGGCTGGCAGGTGGTTTAAACAAATGACTCCTACAAAGGCACTAGCGTTTCCAGACAGGGTCTTCCACTAAAAGCACAAGTGGGACCCTCCTCACCCCGCAGAGAGGCACCTCAGTCACACCTAGTCTTACCAGCAATCACTTAATTCAGTGTGGATGATATTGATTTAGAACAGGTCTGCCCTAGTAAAATTTTTCATTTCAAAAAAGGGGCTACAAAAGTGCTAGATATGGGCTGGAAAGAGCTCTCCACCGTTAAGAGCATTTGCTGCTCTCCCAGAGTATTGGAGTGCAGTTCCCAGCAATCACATTGCATGGCTCACAACCATCAGGGACTCCAGGCCCAAGGGCTCTGATACCCTCTTCTGTGCTCTGCAGGGGTCTGCATGCATGAGATGCACATGCATACACTTGGGTATACACACACACACACATACACATAAAAAATAAAGCTTGTGATAAATTATATGCTTTCAGAACGAAAGAACCAGACACTGACATTGGATCAGACATGACAGGATGCATTCCTTGCAGCACACTGGACATTGACATCCTGTTTGTATAATGTGATTGAAAAGAAAGAAGGGGGAATATAGAAATGTACATGGAAGATAGAACAAAAAGTAGATTAGTGAGTCTACTCCTCAACTTAATGCCTCAGTTGTCACTCACAAGGTATTTTTAATTCATTGATATGGAATTTTGTATATAGATCCAAAATAAGTTCTAGATATGGTGGCATAGAATTCAAATGTAAGATTATTCTTCACACACGTTATATATATACACATATGTGTGTGTGTGTGTGTGTGTGTGTGTGTGTGTGTGTATTCCTACTCTAATATGAGTTATTGTGCCCATGTAACTCAAGTATAACACAAGGTTACTTCTAATGCTTTGAAAATGCTATCAAGCTGTTTAGGAAAAATAAATTATACAAATTAAATGTTTAGTATGTTAAATCATGGTCATGTCAATTGCTAGTCTACTTTTATCACAAGAATATACATCTTAGGTACAGCACATAGATATGAATCTATAGAAAGACAAGATCTTCAAAAACCCCAGAGACATGCAGAACATGGCATTTAAAACGGTTTTGATTACTTTAAAAATTCATTGACAATGAGACAGGTTAACTCCTGGCAACACCCAGCCTACCTCAAAGAAGATGATGAGCATCAAAGAAACTCATTATGGAGATGGCTTCAAATGTGGCAAACTAGCCACTGGGGAAAAGGTCCTCATTTCTACCACAGACAGAATTCTGCCTAAAAAAACAAAACAAAACAAAACAAAAAAAAAAACACAGCAAGCTTGGATGCAGGCAGAGTTGATGGCTAAACTCTCCCCCAAGACAGGGTAAGCAAGTCCTCAAATAGTTCCTGCCTCACAAATATGTCTGTCAGATATTTTGGCCCAGAAGGCTGAAGAAGATGCTCCAACGTCATGGAGAGTTTTGAGTGACTATTCAGGTAGAAAACTGTCTCTGTCGTCTTTTCATTTGGAAAGCTACTAACCTGCACTCCCAGCATACTCAGATAATCAAGTTTACTCCTTCTCAAGTCTCTGAGGGAGTTGAAGACCAGGTAGCTTAGTTTTACAATGAAGCTTAATTATTTAGGGCTTAAGATGTTTCTAGGTCTAGATAGGTGTTCTAAGTTGATAATGACAATATGTGATGGAGATTGATTTACATTCAGAAATTAAGATGCACCAAGATAGGAAAGATGTCTTCTTCAAGGCTGTCAAATACAAATAGCCAAAACACTAAGAATATAACATTTATATAATTCCTGATTGTGAATTTTACAGGCTACAACATTGATTGCACTTGCCACATGTTTGTCCACGTCATCAAATTACAAATGTGAAGACAGATTAACCATTCTTTCCTAATTGCTCATTTACCTTTCCTGCACAGATTAGAACCATAACTTAATAATTTCCTCAAGTTTCATCCTTTGTCCTTATTTACTTTGTTTGTGATTCAGTGAATAAATTATGTCTACTGGCATGAACTTTCAAATAAAGTCATTTGTAATGCAAAAAATTAATAATAATTCCTGATTGTGTCACGATTCTTCTTGCCATAGGTAATCTATTGTATATATGTGTAATAATATAAATGTATAGGCATACAAATAGAATAATTTTAAAAATTAAAATTAAAAATAAATAAGTAGAACTTTTTTAAAGTTCTAGATAACATAACCTTGTAAATCAAATGCATTGTCTCCTGGGAGGATAGATTTCTTAGCAACGGTTTTGAGGTCCAGCCTGATGCTTCTCCAATGGATCTGTGTTCTCTGATTGTCCATAGATTCTATCCCCATAGTAGACAGTAAATGTCTACAACATTCCATATTCATTATAACCTTTCTCGACATACAAACTTTGTTCTTAAAACTCTATTAAGAACACTTAATATTCTGCACTTACAATTACTGCACTTACAATTCTTAACTAAGTGATGCCCAGTTTGTTTGTTTTCTAATAGAAAAGTGTTACCAAGCAACTAACTAAATAATTATAATATACTTAAGCCATACAGTAAACCGACTACAACAAAAACCACCTCACTAGCTGGGTGTAGTAGCACACAGCTGTAATCCAAGCCTCAGGGAGGCAGAGGCAGGTGGATCTCTGTGAGTTCAAGGCTAGCCTGGTCTATAAAGCAAGTCCAGGATAGCCAAGGCTACACAAAGAAATCCTATCTCAAAAAACAAAACAACAAGAAAAACACAAAACAGAAACCATCATACAGTCTTCTTGGTGTCCTATGGTGAGGCTTTACTTGATGCACACAGTTCTAACCAGACGGTTTTCCATATCCTCACTGACATAAAATGACTCTGTCATTGCTAATAGGTTGAGTATATCTTAATCATAGCTTATTCCATGTTATCACTAATCACTTTACCAAGTACCTACCAAGGACCAAAACAATAACGATGAGTATAATTTGCAAATGCGCACCCCAAAGCTCCTGTGGGAATGGGGGTGGGAGTGGGAGGCTGGTTATATCACTCTGAGAAGAGTCAGGAAAACAAAGTCGTATGATCACTAGTGTTCTTTACACTTTACCATGTCTTTATTAGCCAGATACTATCATTTGAATACGAAACATCCCCCATAGGCTCACATATTCAAACATTTGGTTCTCAGCTCCTTGGGAAAGTTGTGAAACCCTTAACCAATGGCGTCTCATAGGAGGAAGTGGGTCTCTGGCGGGGCGGAGCTTGTGCTTTACAGCTCCACCCACTTCGTGTTTACCCCTTGTTTCATTGAGTGTGGGTGCAGTGTGACATTCTAGCCTCTTGCTCCTTTCCTTTGCGGCGACAAACTATGTCCCTCTGCAACTGACCGTGAACTAAGCCCTTTCTCCCTTAAGTTGCTTTTGCCAAGGTATTGTATCACAGCTCTGAGAAGTTAACTAAGATGGTAGGCTTCTAACATGCTGATACCTGAGACCAACCATGGCTGATTCTGGGACTACCAAATGGAGTTTTCCCTAACCTATCTCTGCCAATTTTGATGAAATAATAATACATCATTGAAAGGGGGCAGACTGACTTAATTCCCTTTCTCCAAATATACCCTGAGCTGAGATGCTTCCTTATATTCGTTATCACAACCTCGTATGCAATGACCAAACTTTGGCCATTTCAGAATGGAGCTCGACCTCTGAATTTTTTTTTTTTTTAGTTTTTTAAAGCCAAGGAACACCCTCTTCTCAGCCCCCACAGTGCTTTACACTTCCTTTCACTCTTACCACATTACCTTCTTTGGGGTTGTTTATTTTGCTTACTCTGAAGTCATCTTCCTGCTCACATTCTGTCATACAACACTCAGCCCACAGTGGGGATCCAGTGACTAAATGGATGCTCCCAAGTTGTCTGGAGACCTCCCTTTACCAAAGTGGCATTTAAAGCTGATGGCGATTTTTTATTTCAATTGAAAGAGATAGCTAAGCTACAGTGCATCTTTCTCTGCAGCTGCTTGGGTGTAAAACTATAATCTGCAGCTGGGCACAGCTGGGAACAGCTGGAAATAGGCTGAGATCTTGCCACATGTGCAGAGTGAAAACACCCAGGCCCAGGGAGAGGCTTCTCGGGACTGCTTACCAATTTGGCTGTAAGTGGTTGTAGTCCTGGGAAGTTTATGCTCATTTCTCAGGCTTCTGGGTGGGCTCTGGAGTATCTGCCCCGCTTGTTGGATGTAGGCTGAAGAACTGCACTGGCCTTTTCTCTTTGTTCTCCCTATAAGGGAGTTCTGAGTCTCTGGGCCTTAGGGTCATAGTGACTGGAATCGTGACGAGCATGGTAAAATGTCTGTCACAGCAACAAATTATTATTTGTTCCTGTTGTGACCCATTTCAGGAGAATTTCAGAAAGATTCCCCCAAAGAAATACAGTCCGAAAGTGATTTTTGACTGAGAAAAATTAATGGCAAATAGAAATAGGCATACAACATTAAGCTGATGAGTTTGTAAAATGTTTGGTATAAAAATGAAGATCATTAATCCTGCATATTTGCTGCAGCTCTGATACTATGCTGTCCAGAAATTGACGATGGGGACGGGAGATCAGGGGATGGAGATAGAGAAGGGATGATCAATATCAGGAGCATGGTACCTAGAAGATAAGAATGTATGCTCAGGAGAAGCGTCTCCCTCCCTGAGCCCTAGGGAAACTTTAAAGACTTCACTCTGCAGATTCTTTAGGGATGTCTCCTACAAGGTGCAGACAGCCCAGTCCGTAGTAATGCTGAAATATAACAGAAGACTGCAAGAAACACAGCAGCTGATCCCTGGGCCAGAGGGAGCGGTCTGACGAAGGGCAGACTCTCCCTCAAGCACGAACTGTTTTAATGGTCCATGCTGTCTTCTAGCTCCCTGTAACTTGAGCCCCAGGGGAATTTCTGAAACTGTCATTTCATGTCATTCTACAGTGAGTTCCCAGGAGGCAGAGAGCTGCAGGAGATGATGAGCCTATCTCCATTTCTTCTCTTGTTTAGTTAGATGTATAATACAGCAGTATGCCTTCTCTTACTTCTGGGGCCAGATAGGTCCCCCATGGCCTAGAGCCAAGGGTTATGGTCCAGAGGGCACGATGAAGATTATCAGGCCCCATGTGAGCAGGATCCACATCAACCAGTGATGTGCAACCCGAAGCAGTTGTTTCATATAACAGTGAATTTACTACCTCCCTAGTGAGCTCCATCCACTACCTGCCTGCAGCAGTAAGCTCTGACATTGGATACAAACTGGAAAGAAGATAGTGTTTGTGCAGAGAAGAGCAGAATAACTTAGGGGGTTCATGGCCTCTAAGGCCAGTGAAGACAGTCAAAGCCACTAGGGTCATTCCCTCCAGTCTGGGCTTGCCCTGACACAGCATTTCCTTAGCTCTTCCGGATACCCATGTGATGACCCATGATCTCATTCTCGTTGGTAAATCCCAATTCCCATGTTCAAGGAGAAAGAGGAAACAGAAAACACACAGGCATTTGTGTAGCTATGTCAGAACAGGTGATTGAGAATGGTTAGAAATGAGGCTGGAGGGCTGGAGAGATGGCTCAGCTGTTAAAGGCTAGGCTCACAACCATAAATATAAGAAATGAGGCTGGAGAGGTGGCTGAGGCCAGACCAGACTCAGGGACAGCGGGGGTTGGTTATTAAAGCTTTTGCTCTGAGAAGCTGAGGAACCACTTGGGGCTTTCAGAGAAAGCATCTTTGTTTTCTGATCAGCACTGTGGCTGTCTTTTTTTTTTTTTTTTTTTTTTTTAGCTTTAACAGCAGGGAAGTAAGGACAGGGATGGTGGGAGTACTCAGGAAATGATCTGGGATCACTTCAGAGACATAAGAAAGGTTCAGTGGCCCTGGTGTGGTGAAGTGAGAAAAGACAGCACAGTAGAGAGGGGGGAAAGAGCAGGTCAGAACTAGGCCCAAGTAATTGATCTGACGATCGGGTCAGAAGCAGGAGTCTGTGAGCACTGGAAAAGCTCACAGGCTTTGAGATCGAGACACTCAGGCCATCTATGTACTTTTTCAAGTACATGGTTATGTTGATGTTTCGCCCTCTTTCCTGAATAGGTCACACCTCAAGATAACCACAGAGGGGTCCTTGATTCCTTCCCCACTCCTGTCCTCATCTACGGCTTCAGTTAGAATCACACAGGAACCTTTGTGAGGAGCTCATAGCCCCACAGCCTATTAATTTCTTTGCCAAAGTTTGGGAGCTGATGAAGCACCAATAGAGCAGAATTTCAAGTGCAAGGAGAAAGTTTTAGAACAGAAACACTTTCCCTCTCTAAAATAACCCTTGTCTCGGTGTGTGTGAGAGGCTCTAATAAAGCCCTCTAGGCTGAGTAACTCACAAGGGAAAGAAACTTGTTCTTCAGAAATGTGGTGTCTAAGACCTCTAAGATAAACAAGCATAGTATCTGGCGATGGCCTACATCTCATGGATGACGTCCATCCTACTGTAACTGCACATGGCAGAAGGGCATATGATGCTTTCTGGTTCCCACACAGAAGAACGCCAATCTCATTCATGAGGACTTCATCAGGCCTCACCAGTTTGGAAGGAGCATGTCTTTTAAGGAATTTGCCTGAAGTGTTGGCGTTTCAGCATAGTAAGGGAGGGGAGTGCCGCCATTCTCACATTGGTCAGCTGTGGCACTAAAGGCGATTGTCTTTATGTATATGTGCTTTACTAGATATAGTCCTGGGTTACTTACCTGTGTGAGAAGGAAAAAGTGTAACAATCCTTGTGCTCAGTCCTACCTGCTCTGTCTGACATAAGCGAAACCTGAGGAGAGGACTGTCCTTAGCTTGCTGAGTGTAGTTTTCAGTTGGTGCTGCCAATTGTAGACTGAGGGAAAGCAACAGAGTTCTGCATATGACAAGAAATGGAGAGAGGCACTGAGGTGGCCTGGGATAGAACTGGAGCTTCTGCAGAGAGCTAAAGCCAGAGAGAAGAGGAGACCAGTTCTGGCCTTTGAAAGAAAAACTAAGCAAGAAGGAAAACGAAGTGCCAAGTGCTGAGAAGAGAACACTGAAGGACTGGCAGATGATTTTATGAAGCTTCGTTGCTCTGGCCATGAGGTGATTACCTTTCCCTCCCATCTCACCTCCAGTCCTCATCAGTACAGTGGTGATCTCTTTATCATAACCTCACTCTGATTTCTGCTGTTTCAGTTACCCAAGGCCCAGCAAGGTCCAAAACTATCACATGGAAAATTCCAGAAAAGAAATCATTAAATTTTCAGCTTCATGCTGTTCTGAGTACTATGGCTAAGTATTACTTTGATCACTCAGCCAAAAGTGGAACATCAATCATCCCTTTGTCAGCTGTAGCCACACTGTATATACTGCCTATCAGTGACTGTAGCCACACTGTTTTGTTCCCTATTGGGTGGTTACAAATGATAGAATGATCTAGCAAGTTCTGCTGTGAGATGGAACAAGCAAGAACACAGGCTGCCAAGTTATCTCTAGTTAGCAGCCTCACTCTCTCATTCAAGCTATAGGCGACTCCATGGAGCTTGCCTTCTCTGTCCACACAGGACTATCTTGGTACCTCCGTGAAGCCTTTGTAGTGCTTGCAGACCCTCTGTGGTAATTTTATTTATTGCTTTACTATTTTTCAGTCAGAGAATGTAGAATTAAAGTGACCTTTAGCCCACAGCAGCTGCTGATTTATCACAGGATTTGTGAGAGCCTCCTCCAGATGCTGATGTTCCGACATGAAGCCATTTAATTTAAAATTGGCTCAGCTGGAAAATAAGGTTAAGGGCTTTTATAGTCACAGTCCAAGGCAGAAATTTTACCTTTTTTATATAAACCCAAGGTGCTAGTGGTAAAAACCGCAATTCAAGGAAATTTAAATTCTGTACAGGCAATTTATGCTGTACTTGGAAGAAGGCTACAAGGCATGTGTGTGTGATGGTGGTAGTGGGGGCATTCAGTTGTTCTTACCAGTCGAGTCTCCACTGGGGCCTCCACGAATTGCTGCCAGAGCTTATAAAGAGGCTACAGATGTGTGTGAGCCTCCGTGTAGCTCAGATGAGATGGGCAGTTCCCTGACACGAAGAGAGAGCATATAAATTTGTTCTGTGACTCCACCCAGAGCTCTGGAGCCACTAGAGCTGACTAACTGGCTGCCAGGCTAAATTTTCCATCATTAGGTGGTCTTGCATACCTGTCAGAGCCCTTCACCTGTTTGGTGCTGTTATAAGACCTTTGGAGGTCCTCACTTTGCCCTGGAACCCTGCAGGGAGCAGGTGGTGGTAGCAGCAGTTGCTGGGAGGGAGAACTGATGGTGTTGGAAGGAGCCATCACCCAGGTTACTGACTCATCAGATAACCAAGCACCAAGGATGACCCTGGAGATGAAAGAGGGACCACAGTAGAAAACACCTCCCTTTGATCTGGGGGTGTGTTCCTGCCTTGAGAGGAGGCTGCCAAAGCCGAAGCTCCAACTGCAGAAGTCACAAGAAGATGTGACCCCTTTGTATTTTGGGTTTTAACAAACACTGGAATATATTGAAAGAAGACCTCGTGATAAGAGAGACAGGAGAGGCTAGAAAAATAATCCCATGTAACAATCCAAGAATGGGAATGACAACATGATAGATATGACAGGCTATTTCAAGTACCAATAAGTTTAGCAGTGACAAAAGACAAGAGAAGGAAGGAAAATCAAGGGTCAGCCAATTGAAGCCAAAGAGAAGAGACCAAAGCATATGAGAGAGAGAGAGAGAGAGAGAGAGAGAGAGAGAGAGAGAGAGAGAGAGAGAGAGAGAGAGAGAGAGAGAGAGAGAGAGAGAGAGAGAGAGAGAGAGAGAGAGAGAGAGGCAGAGACAGAGACAGAGACCGAGACAGAGACAGAGAGACAGAGAGCAAGACACAGAGACACAGACACACACACACAGAGAGAGAGAGAGACAGAGACAGAGAGATAGAGAGAAAGAGACAGAAACAGAGAGACAGAGACAGAGAGTGAGACACAGAGACACAGACACACACACAGAGAGAGAGACAGAGAGACAGAGACAGATAGAGAGACAGAGACAGAGAATGAGACACAGAGACACAGACACACAGAGAGAGAGAGAGAGAGAGAGACAGAGAGAGAGAGAGAGAGAGAGAGAGAGAGAGAGAGAGAGAGAGAGAGAGAGAGAGAGCCCTCCACCATCACTATATCATCTAGAACTGCCTGTCTATGACTGTTCTGTGGATGGCCAGATATGGTACTGGCTTTAGCCCGTGTGTATGGGGTTTTCCTTAAAGAACCTTTACTGTCTTTCAAATCTATGAACTTAGACTTGGGCCTACTATTAAAAGTTTTATGTAAAATTGTTAAGTGTTGCTCTAGCCATCTTGTAGGTAAAGACAGTGAAACTCTCTTTTCTAGAATATTGAGAAAATGTGAGAGATACTGTGTCCTTGTGGCTTCAAATCTCTCAGGATGAAAACTAGTATCTAAATGCAAATTATGTGCTTTCCATTTAATTATATTAGGGGACATGTTAGGCAGATTACGAAGAACAAAATACTTGGATAGTGGAGCTATTTTGAAACTTTGCTACAAATCTGTGGTCAAAATGTTCCAAGTTCTCACTTGTTTCCCTTTGAATATTTCGCATCTGCATTTACTCATGCTGGGACAAGTGCCCAATTCCTGACCCACAATTCTTTGTGGTAACAATGAGGCATCCACTCAGAAAAGCATCCTTATATCAGGGCTGGCTTGCAGAGTCAGCCTGAGGTCCTTTACTCACAAAGGTTGAATCTACTGGAATCCACCCTTCTTAAGGACTGCACACAGACAGGCCGTGAAAACTGTGCTCATAAGTAACGCAGCATAAGGAAAAACTGACCATCGGTCCTCACTCACCCAGAGATGCCATCCACACTTTTCCAAACATCTGGATTTGGTGAAGAAACATCTGAGTAGCTTGGCTGATTCTTTTTTTCTTTTCTTCTTTTTAAAATTCCATTTAGATATTTTGGTGTGATGTAGACCCAACCCCAGTCAAAACTTGGAGGGAAAAAAAAAAAAAACGGCAGAAAGCAATCAGTGTAGTATTTAATGCTCGCCTAATATGATAAAAAGGAAGCATTTTTACTTGTGATTGGCCTGATATGAGAGACACTGTAGGGAAATCGCATCTCTAAAAACACCAGTGACTAATGACCAGGCAATGAAAAACAAACTAAACATGTGGATTACTGCTAGAAACCAGGCACTTCATCAGTAAATTAGACACCCATAAAAAATGCTGTAAGGGAAGATATACTGCAAATTCTTTCAGGTGGCATTTGGAAATGTGGATGCATAAATATTAACTGAAAAATAAACTACAATCTTCAGTATGGAAATGTGAATGGTTATTTTTAAAAAAGCACCTGTAATCCCTTTGAAGGATGATGAGTGGGACAAAAATACCCAGTAGTTGGCCTAAAGACACAGAAAGACGCTGTTAGACCAATACAGAAAGAAAAGAGGGAGCTGCACAACGCTCTTCCAAGAACTGTGTTCTGTTGTGTTGCAGGTAGCCTGTGGGGAAGACTGAGTTCCCTCTCCTGCACCCCCAGAGCCGTGGTTCTCAGCATCCTGATGCTGCAGCCCTTTAACACAGCTCCTCGTGTTGCAGTGGCCCCAGCCTTAGCATTATTATGCTGCCACATCATAACTGTAATCTTGCTACTGTGATGAATTGTGATGTAAGCATCGGTGTCTTCCAAAGGTCTTAGGTGACCCCTCTGGCAAAAAAATTGTTTGACCTTCAAGGGGTTTGCAAAATACAGGTTGATAACCACTGCTCTAGAGGCATCAACACACACACACACACACACACACACACACACACACACACACGCGCGCGCGCGCGCGCGCACACACACCATGAATGCATCTATAGGGTGAAGGGATTTCTGTGCACCAGAGAGTTTCATTGGCACCATCACTGAGTCAGAGTAAGGCAGTGTATATGTCATTGCTTTCTCCTGCCCCCCCCCCTTCATATGCCATCTCAAGCTTAGCACAGGCTCTGATGTGACCTCTCCACTCCAGATAACTGGTACCCTGCTGTACCCTGATAAGCAAACTAGTTGTTTAGTTTGTCTGTCTGAGCCTGCTGTTTTTACAGCCCCTTCTTTTCTGAGAGGGTGTATTGCTACGTATCCCACAATAACCTGGGCTCTACTATAAAGACTTCGAACTCTTCCTGTCTCAGCCTCCTTTAGATTGACCAGTGCACACCACCATGACGGGCTCATTCTGTCATCCTTAAAACGTGGGTATTGGCTTCTATTACTCCCAGCACTGGAGTCCAGCTTCTATTTTAATGAGAAATTGCTGTCCTTAAAACTTGAGAAATTTAAGTGAAGCCATTAGAATTTTGAAGAGTATTTCCAACACTCTGGTTCTAGCTGAAGGGTAAAAGAAGCTCTAGATGAGAGACAGAGAAGGCCAAACTGTGATTTGCAAGTTCCGTGATATGCGGAAGCACCAGGCATGGGCTCTTAAAAAAACAAAACAAAGTCATGGATCACAAAGGAGATGCCAGCCCAGACAATGCAAACCCCAGTGTGGGCAGGCAGTGAACACATGAATAATATTAAGAGGCTATAGAGAACTGGGTGGAAAAGGATGAAGTGGGCTTCAGCTTGGGAAAATGCAAAGTAATGCATTTGGGAGCACGTAACCAGAAACACATGGGCCTGCAGCGTTCTGTACACTGGGATTAGCTGGATGCAGCATCATTCTGCCACTTGGTGAGAGAAGCAAGATCTGAGCCCCCTCTTAGAATGCCAGACTTGGGATTTGGAGTTCGAATCCCTCCTTTGAAAGTAGCAACTGAGAGAGCAAGAAGGCCTGAAATTAGGAGATTCCACGTGATCAGACTGAAGCTGGGCAGATGGCTCAGTTAGAGCCTGCTACATAAGCCTGAGGACCTGTAACCACCTATCAAGGGATTGGGGGAAAAAAACAAGTGGGTCCCTGGAGGTCTCTGGCTAGCCAGTCCAGCCAGACCAGCAAATGCCAGGGTCCATGAGAGGCCATGTGTCAAAAGCTGAGGTGGATAGTGAAGGAGGAAGGCACCTGGCACCAACTTCTGGCCCTGAGATAGGATTGCATGCCCACCCACAAATGCACAGCATACAAATACTGATACTAATATTAAATACTTATTTTGAAAGTGGTTAAACTCACAGACCAGGTTTTTCGGTGTGCTTTGACAGCAATACAGAGCAATGTAGATCTTAGTATAAAAATTGGGAGTGTGTGTGTGTGTGGGGCGTGTGTGTCTGTATTGTGGAAATACACAATATTTAAAAAGAGAGGTTCTTTAAAGCCTTCTCTCTTTCACTCAGGCATTTGTACACTTTTGAAAAGGATGCAATTTATGAAAAAAAAGTACTACTTTTGAAACAGATGATTCCCTCTGTAAGCTCACAACAACAGCCTTGATTTTATGATTCTCTTGTCTCTCTTTTTTTTTATTGTATAATTCAAATTTTAATTTCTTTTTTTTTTTTAACTGAGTAAGCATTTTATTTTATCATTGTTTTTCTTCATACTTCTGTTTTTATTATTAATTTGTTCTTGTTACTTGATACCCTATGAGCATATACAGGGGGAGGAAATCCCCCTCAGGAACAGTCATAGGGGAGGGGAATAAGGAGAAAATGGGAGGGAGGGAAGAATGGGAGGATTCTCCTGTCTCTACCATCAAAGTGCTGAAATTATAGGTAGAGCCAGGCATGTTTAGCATGTTCAAGTGTTTATTTCGTCAGCCATAGGAGCAAATGTGAAACCTCACAGCATCATGGCTATCTGTTGCAGACCACAGAGCCCTCTAGAGATAGTCTTGTTTTTGAACGTAAATTCCTTCTGCCAGCCTGGCGTGGTGGCACACACCTGTAATTCCAGCACTCTGAGAGGCAAAGGCAGGTATTTCTGTGAGTTCAAGACAAGCCTGGTCTACAAAGCAAATCTAGAACAGCCAAGGCTACACAGAGAAACTCTGTCTCAAAAATCCAAAACCAAAACCAACAGAACAAAAATTTCTTCTGCCTTTGTGTGGACCTGCTCCGAAGTTCCTCTGTTTGTCCTTTTACTTCATAAGGATCATCCCCTGCCATCCATGTCTGCAAACGTGTGCGTGCGTGCGTGTGTGTGTGTGTGTGTGTGTGTGTGTGTGTGTATTCGGCTTACAGAGAAAGTTGAGAAGATGCTTGCTGAGTGTCCCCTTTAGTCAACATTCTTTGTCCCTACCTGTTCTTGCCCTGCTCTTTTCAATGCCCTTCAAGGCTGTGGTCACGCTGCACTGCATGCCTGTTGGTTCTTTCACACAGCTGCATCTGAGGGAACAGACGAAGTCTCAGTCATTCCCCTGTCTCTAGTGCTCATAATAAGGCCTTGGTGTGAACAAATGTCTTTTCCATCAGTGTGAAAGGAATAAAATGTTCTGTTTTTCACAATCAGTACCTTCCAAAATCCTTGACTGTGTCCAAAGCAAGAGATTTAGGGAGGTGATCTGTGTGGGGTTGTCACACTGTCAACTTCAGTGTGGAAGTACAACATTGCTCACTGTCCTCGGACACTTAACACTTTATCAGAACAGGAATTCTTTCCATAAATCAAAGCTAATCAACCCATCAAAATGTAACCAACCTCCCACCCGCTCACCAGCACCACTAGCTTACTGGCCAATCGTACTACCAAGCTTCTCCTCCAATATGTTTTATATAACATTATATTACACAATATATTTCTCTACCAAACAGGAATTGTGCGCTGAAGTAAATGGGAAACATTTGGTTGCATAGAAGCAGCTTGCCTTCTCTTTCTGTCCCGGGTATCACCAACCTCACCAATTTGATCTCAGAACATTTTCTCATCTGTCAACCTGCCATCTTTAGGGAACTCTGATTTATGGGGAGCATTTTGGAATATGTTGGGTTTTCTGACCAGGTGACATTGCACACCTTGCAATAATAAAAATAGGTAATGCTCACTGCGTGTCAGCCCCCACTGCAATACTTCATGTGATCAACTCATTTCTCTCTCACAGCCCTTCAGCACAATGACTATCCCCACTCTACATGACAAAGCTGAAGTAGAGAGAGGTGGAAAACCTGCATAGCCCCACACAACTGGCAGCTCAGAATTCATTTCTGACCCTAATGTCTAGAAAGTCAAACAAAAACCTCACTACCTGTACCTGTCATATAATTGACTTCCAGTCTGCTAAGTCCACATCTATGGAAGTTAAACACTTTATGTATTTAAGGCAGTTTACACTGTATTTCGGGGACCTCCCCTCTCCAAACATTCAGGCATTCTTTAAGTGATAAACTATGAGGTTCTCTTATTTTGCAGATGATTGACCTCTCTGACACAATGCATCCTGGGTCCTCATCAGGGTTACATCTCAGAAGGAACCCAGACAATCTGAAGTGTTCAGCCAACAAATGACAACAAACTATCCTCTCACTCTAGAAACTCACCTTTCTTTGGGATTTTGACGTTGTGTTTGTTTAAGATATCCATAGTGAGCATTAGCCCATGTTTACCTTGACTGGAAGTAAAATCCTGACTGAGAAAAGCATGAGTCTAGAAAACAGTGCACGACATCCTTTAAAAGTGACAGAAATATTTAATGAATAGAGGCCATCCTCAGCTAAGGGTCATGACCAAGGATGATGTGTACCATGTAAGCTCACAGGGGACATTTCCTTGTCACTTCCTCAAAGTTACGGCCCTAGCAGATGAAGCCAGCCCTTTCAGGCGATAGTTATGGGAAAGTATCAGCTTGGCCTAAAGAATGTCCCCTTTTTCAGTCTTCCCCACAACAAGGAGGGGAGAAGTGGGGACGGACAGGGATGGCATTTGTAAATTAAGAGATAAATGATGAAAGTATAGAAGGCCCTGGACACTTGGAAGCATGACTCTGCTACCCGGGACTGAAGCACTCGGTTTACAAGAACAGGCTGTGATCAGCCATCACCTGGAGAGAGTGGCCGGCCTCCACTTGGATGGGAATTTCCTCTCATGACAGATGGGATTGAGTGTCTGTTGGCTAACATTTCGCCTCTAATTACTAATTATACCAGAGAAAGGAGCTTTATAGCCAGAGCTCTGGAAATATGAAATTTGATCAGTAGAGATTTGCAGGAAAGATGGAAGATTGATGTGTGACGTCAGACAGCTGGCACGGAGGCCCATCGGGCCAGGGGGCCAACAGCTGCTCACAGTGGATTTGAGAATGAGAGGAGGATCCAGGAAGGGGGGATCAGAGGAGGCCTGGAAGGAGAGAGAGATAAGCAGAACCACGCTAACAATTTCACTTCCCTCTCTCCCTTCTCTGTCATCTCAGATAAGAACACAGTAATCCTCTGAGTTTGAGGCTAGAGCCAACAGGTGGTGAAGCCTCTGCCTGCCCAGAGGCAGCTGCTGGGACTGAAGAAGGAAACGGAGCTGGCTTCAGGTGGGAATGCACAAGCCGTGCCCCTCCACCCGAAGCAGCACACATTCAATTCCTGCCACTCACAGAGGAGACTGTGGCACTTTGTCAAGGTCATACACCCAGAACATTCCCTAGAATGATGATACAAAAGGAATCACCCAAGACCAGACACAGTTGGGTCCTTGACCTTCCACTTAACTGTGCATATTTCTAGCCACCACCCTGGGCCTCTGGAGCCTGAGCCTCTAAAAGGGGGCCTCTGTGTCTCTCCAGGCCACCACCCTGGGCCTCTGGAGCCTGAGCCTCTAAAATGGGACCTCTGTGTCTCTCCAGGCGCCATCTCACTGTGTTCCCTTCCACACCTCAATCTGAAATGCTAGTGTCCTTTTATTCTTTGGAAGCCCCAAAGAGACAGAAGCTACCTGCTCATCTCTAGCACTGTGCAGGGTTTTGTGGATATCTCTTAAATGAATCAGTAGGTGAAGTGAAGGCACAGAGGGAGGAAAAAAGTGAAGAGTTAGGCTAAGCTGAGCCCATTTCCTGTGCCCTGTGGATCCATAGGCAGTAGGCATTATGGCAGCAATCAAGAGCAAAGAAGGTTAATCAGCATTAAAATTTCCAAGAATCAAAGAGTGAGGGTTTTGTGCAAGAATTAAGTCCTCATGCAACTCTCTCTCTCTCTCTCTCTCTCTCTCTCTCTCTCTCTCTCTCTCTCTCTCTCTCTCTCTCTCTCTCCTAGACTCCCAAAGAGAAACACTTCTCTACAGCCATTTGCAAAGACACTGTTCCCTGTGCTACAGGGCAGCATCCAGGATACAACCTTTGATATATACCTGACGTTATTCCTAAGCTGTCTCTGAGACATCTATATGAAACTGTAATTGCTACACCCAAGATCAAAGCCATGAGTGTTATTGCTCTAAAATCAATGGCAAATGACTGTAGCATACATATGTCATATATATACATATATATGTGTGTGTGTGTACACATGTGCATATATGTGTGTGTGTGTGTGTGTATATATATATATATATATATATATAAAATATGACAGCTGGTCATCCTGTTTGTCTAGCCAACTCTCTCCCAACCCAACTACTTCCTACCTTGTCTTTAATGACTGTTCTTGACTATATGCTTTTTTTGTGGCTTAATTTTTTGACAACCAAATAATTAGCTAATCCTCTCATGTCTCTTTACTCAGCTATAATAACATAATAAGGTTAGTAGTAAGGTGTCTAAACAGCCAGGAGTGGTGGTGCATGCCTGTAGTTCCAGCACTCAAAGACAGAGGCAGGTGGATGTCTGTGAGTTCAAGGCCAGCCTTGTCTACAAACAGTCCAGAACACAGACCCTATACTACTACTGCTACTACTACTACTAATAATAATAATAATAATACTAATACTAATAATAATAATGTGACTAAAGTAATTAGAGACAGAACATATTAAAATGAAGTACCTTTCTTATATATGATGCTTCTTTAGAAGTCTGTTAGTAAAGTCTGAGACTTTAACAGCCCCATCCCCACATAGTAAAAGGTCTTCTCCTGATTTTGGAGTCTTTGTAACTTGTGAGATTTGAGGACCATTTCTATCAGTCCTTACAGTGTTCTGAAGAATCGCTGTACCTACATCCTTTCACCCTCACGATGCTGTGAAAGAGGGAACAGACACCCAGGAGATTCGGGTGGCCTGGGGACTGGTATATTACTAGTCCTGATTTTGCTTGCAGGACTTTTTATGGGGACCTCACAATAATAGCTTTGAGTACCCAGGCAGGGCACAGATGTTATTTGTCTTTTTCATTATTGATTGATTCAATTCTAAACTCCCACCTCCTTGAGACTCTCGTGGCTTCAGAAATGTCTGTATTTCCTGTCACTATACTATACTCTCTCTGTCCTGGGGACAGAGAGCAATACCCATGCAGAGCCTATCACTCTAAGCTCATGGGGCACAGCAGAAGACCTGGGGATGCAGATGGAGAGCTAACTAGCCAGCCTTGAGGTTACAAGGAAATCGTCCTCTCTTTCATGGGTGGCAGAGGTCCTAAGCCCTTTTCCTGTAAGAGTGAAGTTCACACTTCTCAGGAGTTGACAGTCCTCCTCCGTAGCAGCCCTGAGAGGTGTCTTGCTACAAGCTGTGTCAGCTTCATCATCAGCACAAAACAGGAAAAGCAGACACTGAGTGTGTCTTCATCACTCACCGGCCAACAGGAAGAGAGGAACAAGCATTCCCTGGAATCAAAAGGGGATCTACAAGAGTTCTAAACTGGCGTGCCTCCCCACCTCCCCACCTCCCTTTTCTGCTGACTAGAGTGTTTTGGTGTTGATGGGCAAGCTAGCATACCATTTCCTGTGTTTTCTGTATTTGTTCTCAAAACATTTCTGAGAGATAAGCAGAATCCTAGAATGCCCCTTTATGAGGAAAGAATAAATAATAATGCTATTTTCCTTCTCTCTGAGAATTCCAGTTCACCCCTCAAAATTTAGTTTATTGTGGGAGCAAGGTAGCTCAGTAGATAAAAGCCCTTGCTGTGTGTGGTCATGCCCTCCATATTATCCAGATGAAAAATATCCTCCCTATTCTTGTGTATTGAACATTTAGTCCCCAGTTTGTGGCATTGCTCTGAAGATTCAGAGGTGTGGCCTTTTGTAGGAAGTCCACCATCGGAAGCACATTTTGAGAATTTAAAACTACTTCCTGTTTGCATCCTCTGCCTCATGCTTGGGATGCATGGTGTAAGCTCTCTGCTACTCCAGCTGCTGACAAGCTGCCACTTCCTCACCAAGACAGATTCACATCCCTCCGGAGCTGTAAGCCCAAATAAACCTTTCTTCTAGAGTGGTATTTTATCACAGCAATAGAAAAGTAGCTTATACACTTTGCAAGCCCAATGACCTGAGTTAGATCCCTGGCTCTCACTGTGGAAGGAGAAAACTGACTTGGGAAAGTTACCCTCTGACCACAACGGTGCTGTGGACACAGTGTGCATACAGGCAGTAATAAAACAAGTATATGTCTAAGATCCATCTCATTGGCAAGCGTCTCACGGAGGCACTGTTAGGTCCGGGAAGGACCGAGGCTCCGTCCTGTGTGCTCCTTCAGCGTTCATGGGCTCCTCACACTGTGCTCCTCTTCAGAACAGGGGCAGGTGTTCTTTACCTCTGACACCTTCCTGGCTCCTGCATATGACAGCCCTTTCCCATACAGCCAGGCTTAAAGCCAGGGTATATCAAAGCTACTCAAAGAATGGGGACAGAGACAGGAAGAATGCTAAATGGCTTACCCAAAGTCACACAGAAACTAGATTTCAGTGCTCTGACATTTACTGCAGCCCGCAAGTCTAAACTCGGCTGCCACCATGCTTCTGTGATGATCCCCAAAGAGTGACAGGCATTTTTAAGACTCATCTGATGACCAAAGAAATGAAGAACATGAAGCTCAGGCCAGTTCATTCTTAAGTCTGATTAGATGAAGGCTTATGGGCTCCATCTAAGCTTTAAATCAGGATCATTTTCGAGTCTAATGGAAATTACACGGTGGCTTTGGCTTCACAGGGAAGGAACTTGGGGCCAATGGGCCCTGGGAATGCCACCATCTGAGATACCAAGGCAAAGCAAAGGAATGCCATCGATTAAGTCTCCTGCCCAGAATGTTCCAAGCCTGTGATGAGATGAGGTAGAATTGGAATCCTAGCCTCAGGCTTAATTGCTTTGCAAGGGGCCACAGCTGTTGCTGCAAGGAAGCTCAGGCCAGAATCCCTGTTTTCCTCCTTTCAGCTTTTTGCTGAGCTTGCTAGAGGCTTTTTTTTTTTTTTTTTTTTTTTTTTTTTTTTTTTTTTTTTTTTTAGCCACCTGATGCCCATGCCTGGGGCAAACAGTTATTTTTCCAATGTCCTGTGTCTTGTCTCTGCTTTTCATTATATGTTCAGGGCTCAGTGTGATGCCTGGAATGTGGCTCTTGCTCAATAAGTGTCTGATTAATTAAATAAGCCATCAAAATAGAGGTTTTGGAGGGAAAGAGAGCTCCCTGGTACAACTTTTTTCAACCACGTTTCTCCTTAGCTCTTCAGGTAGAGTATAGAAGTGTAAAGACATGGAAATAGTACGGACATTTAATTTTGTCTAGCTTCTGCTTCTACGTGAAACCTCACATACAAGAAACATTCCATAAACAAATCAGCCCTTTTCACGATTTCTTTCCCTTCCTGTGACGACAGCCAGCCCCAGAATCACAAATGACATAGCCCATATTCACATAGGCCTCTGCCTTTGAAACAGTGAAAATGACCTAACGCCCAATAGAAAGAACCGTGGCATATATGGAGTTTGCCTGAAGTCGGGGGAATCTGGGGAGTTATTGGCTTAAGTGGTGTTAAGCAGTGCCTGTGATTAGAAAATGAAATGAAATAGAATCCTCTCATGGAATCAAGAATAGCCAGGCGTTGTCCTAAAATAAACAGGCCGGCGAAGCATGGGTAGCAGTCCCTTAATCCTCAAACCTGTTCGCCTCACTTAGGCTTCCAAGCAAATGTCCTGCCTTCTATCTGCAGCCTTAGACCCAAGCACACCCCAAGCCTCTCCCAAGCATTAGCTGTCCAATATGCTCAACTCCTTTTAAGACCCAGTAAAAAGTTTATAAAAGCTCTGGTTCGTGATGGGATATTTTAGAACTTCGACTATTCTTTGTGTGTAAAGAATTTGCACCACCTTATGGATTTGGAGATGCACGGCGGGGGTGGGGGGGGCGGCAGTGGGGTGTCATCCTTACATTGTGAAAACATTTTTTATTATATGTGCTTTTACCTTGAATTTTACTAATAGAGCAATGTTAGTAAAAATGTCAGAAACCAAAATGACTGGTTTCTCTCAGTGCTGTGGTAACTCCAGCGCTTTCTTAGATTCAGTGCAGTGACACCTTGAAACAAACGGAGGTCCCTTGACGAGCAACAGCTCACAGTAACACAGCCCCTGTCACTTGCAAAGCAGAGCACTAACTGTTCTTTAATTGAACCTCATAGTAACTGTGTCATATAGAACTCAGGTATAACTGCCCTGTATGTGGTAGAGAAACTTATAGATAGAGAAGGCTTTTGCCTACACGTGCCATCACTGTATTCAAGGGGAGCCATGGTTTCCTGAAACATCAGCCTGGATCAAGACTCCAAGACCCAGCAGCACCAGATACAAGCTCAAAGAGGACACAGTAGCATTGGGGAAGATACTTCAGGACAAATGCTTAATTTTTAGATTTGGCCTCGAGGCAATGGAAAGCCATTGGTTAGCACCTAGTTTTCATCATGCCTCAAAGTATGAGATCAATACCACCAGACTCTGACTTTCGGCCTCTAGGTTTAGTATTGTGTAAAATATTTGTTTAAAACTGCCTGCAGCCTCTCCCAGAGCCTCACAGATGAAGTGAAAACCAAAGACTCCAGCCATGTGATTAAAGGCTCCTTACTACCTTTTACAAGGATTGGGTGATTAACATTCATAGCCTTGGCCTATTTCCAACAGGGAGAAGGAACCTCCTTTGTGCCTGTTTCCTGGCGGTTCCCACCGGGGCTGCCCCACAGAAACCTTGTGTGGGGACATGGACCCAGGTGGGTCGGACAGGGCAGAGCTGCCGTGCCAATGCCATTCTCGCTGTGTTTTAATTTAGGACAGCTGAGGACCACCTGGATGCAGGAAACCAAATTGACTCCTGTCTTCAAAGAAGAGAAGAATGCAGGCTTGGGCATAATTAACTCCAGCCAGTTTCAACTGCACTTGTCTGGGCTATTGTATAGGTCTGGCAGCGTCCTCCTCCTGTGAAAGGTCAGGGTCCTGGGCAGGTAACAGATGGATTTTCAGCACACCTGGCAGAGGGACTACCCATGGAAGTTGCTTCACTTTGCCTGTTGAAAAGTCTTTAAGACCAAATACGACACCTAAATCTTAGCTCTTATAAAGTATATGTTCTCCTCTCCTTGATAAGATGAAGTGTTCCATGGAGGTGACGGGATTAAGAGAAGGTAGTAGGGTGAAAATGACCAAAATATTGTTTGGATGTGTGTTAGAGATCGTCCAAGAGTAGATATAATTTATATAATATATTATATATCTTATATATGTACATAATTTATATATTCTCCATGTTTATGTACAATATATTTATTCTTTGACATATATGTGATATATATCTTGATATATACATATATAACCTGGAAGTCCTCTAAATGTTAATAATAATACTAATACAACAATAAATAGCTTACACAATAAGGTTGCGTGACTTTTAAGTTATTGCTGTATTTGTGGAGAAAGAGAAGAGAGAAAGAGAAACAGAAGAGAGCATTTGCCAAATGCAGAACCTACACATATGTCTGCATATTTTGAATTTCATATCTCTTGGTTTTGCACATTGCATATCCTTGACCAAAAAAATGACATCCCCTTAATATGATATATAAATTGCCTTCCTGGGTACCAGGCTGCACTTCTTCGGAGACTTGAGTTGAATATAAATATTTCTGCAACAGTATGCTTCAAATAATTCAAGGCCCACAAATAGGTGTTTTATAGAACACAGGAGACAAAATGCTCATAAACGTCTTCCTGAGAATAAAATCACCTTTTGTGGCAATAAGTAAGGTCTTAGTGAAAAAGCAGATGCACCCAAATATTTTCACTTTGCAAAAGAAACAATCACTTAGAAGGGTTTTCAACCCGCCCTTTCAATAGAAAGTCACATGAGGCATGGATGACAACAAGTTCCAACAGTCAGGGCCCTGGGTGTTTGGATTGCTGGGTTTTGGAAACAGTTCTTGAATGTTTGTACTCTAGAGGTAAAAGCATTGGCAAATTTACACTGGTTTTGTTTCTATCAGTAATATAAGTTAGAGGGAAGTACCACTTAGCAAGTGTTCTCCCCCTCAGCTTCTCCATTGCTTTCTATTTGGTCTCTTATATCACAGGTTCATCATAAATCTGTAAGGGCTAGAAAGTGGGGTAGAAACCCAAGGGTCTACGACAACTCCCAGTAGACGGTCTTGCTATGTTTCCTTTTCACAACTGACCAAATGAAACAGTGTTTGGTTTTTCTCTGAATACCCTCAGTCTTATTTTAATCTCTGTAAGGCAAGCTTTTGATACAGGTTTCTTGTCGTTCAAATAAGTATTCCATATGCAAGGGTTCACCCCACACAGAAAGGACTGTATCTTATATACATTTTGAAATAATGTGTATTGGGGCCCATACATCTAAGCAAACATTTCTCAGTAGTAATTTTGAAACAATTAAATAGGAGGTAGAGGAATAACTCCGTGGGTAAAGGGCTTGCCTTGCAAGCATGAAGGCCTGAGTTTGGGTTTCTGACACCCACATAGAAATCCAGACATGACAGAACTGACATGTAATCTTTGCACCAGTACTAGGACAGAAAGCCAGGAAGATCCCTGAGACTTGCCAGATAGGTAACCTAGCCAATTGGTGAGCCCCAGGCTCAGTGAGGGATCCTGCCTCAAAAAATATACTAGAAAGTGATAAAGGAAGACACTGAAAATTAAACTTTGGCCTGAACAGACATGGGTACACACCCCCAACACACACTCACACACACAACACACTACACACACAAGTATACACACATACACTCTTGTGCATACTGATATATACACAAAGAAAAATTTTACTTAGAATCATCTGAAATAAATGTTATTTTCCATAGCCATCTGAAGTTTATCTTAGTCATTCAACTCACACTTATAAAAATATATATGAACGTTTCTATAAAGAGAGGATAATGATGGAGGGTAGAAGAACCTCGCTAGGCAGAATTGTTCTAAGTAAACAGATGACGTGAAAAGATCTGAAACAAAGTGGGGAGACTGTGAAAACCAGCAGAGAAAACTCACTGAGGGGACGAGAGCAGACACACACCGAAGCCCTGTGGCTGAACAGCTTGAGGCTTGTTATAGCGATGGAGAGGCTCAAGGGACAAAGAGCAGAGAAAGGCAGTCAGGAAGGCCAGGAAACCCTGCACTTTACAACATGATGTAGTGTGGTTAGTTTAAGTGAGATTGGATGCTCACCGGGTGTTTGAGAACAGAGATGTGAATTAATGTAGAGTTTGGTTTTTTTTCTTTTATTTGTTTGTTTTGTGTTTATTCTTTTTTCCCCCAGGATAGGAGGTTTATTTACTTATTTATTCACTTCGTGATCATTGCCCCATCCCTCCCAGCTCCACTTCCCACCCTCCCACGCCTCCTTTGCCCATACCCCTTCCCCAGGGAAGAAGACGTGCTCAGTCTTGATAGGAACAGACATAGATATGAAGTAACTTAGAGTTTGTTTATTATTAAAGTAAGTGTGTGTGTGTGTGTGTGTGTGTGTGTGTGTGTGTGTGTGTGTGTGTAGAGGTGAACAGGAATGTGTGTGTGTGAATGCAGTCTCGACTAAGTCCAGAAGAGGTCACTGGAGTCCCTGGAACTGGACTTACAGGCAGTAGTGAGCTATTCCACTTGAGTGCCACCAGACTTGAGTCCTCTACAAGAGCAGTGTGCACTCTTAACTGCTCAAGTGTCTCTCTATTCCTGAATTAAGTTTTCTTTCTTTAAATATCACTTTGATTACAGATTGACTACTAGGGAGCAAGAATGGGAACAAGACAAGACACTCGAAAGCTACGGGAAGTGCAAGAGAAAGATGACAATGACTCGGACAAGAAGAGTACCAGGGAAGTACAGAGGTGGCTCTGCTCCAGGCGCAGTGGAAGGAAGAAGCAGAGCATTGCTCTGAGTTAGGCAGAACGTGTGGCTGAAAGAAAGGAGAAGTGGGAATGCAGGGCTTTGTCTTGAAAAACTAGAAGAAAATTGATGCTATGATATGGAAAGACTGAGATCACAGGCACCTCAAGCACCAAGAGTTATATTTTGTATAAATCAGGCTGAAAATGCTTGTTGACACACTAGAAGTGTGGGGGCAGTGCAGGATAGAGTTCCCAGTGTGAAGAGAGAGAAGAGCGAGGGCATTTGACGACATTACACCAGCATGAGATTGCCAATCAATCAGTAAGTATGGCCAGAGAAGTCTAAGGACTGAGACTCAGAAGCCCTGGCATAAAAATGGGTACCAACATGTGAAGAAAGAGACAAAGCCTGCGGGAAAAGAATGGCAAGACTGCGAAGAAAGTGACAAGATCGAAACCACACCAAACAAACAAACAAACCAGACTCAGAAGCCAAAAAAAGAAAAAAGAAAAAAGAAAGAAAGAAAGAAAGATCAAAGTCAGTCCCTGCTCTCCACATAACTGTGGAAAATGTCCTGTCCATTGGGTAGATCAGAGTAGGGGTTCGAGGTTTACTATTGTATTGTCCTTGGTTAGTGCAATAGTTTGAGCAGAACTCCCTGAGCCCTGATCCACTCATCATGATGTTCTTCTTGTGGGTTTCTAGGACCCTCTGGGTCCTTCTATTTCCCCGTCTCCTATATTTCTCTTGCCTAGAGTCTCAGTAGCATGTCCTCACATTTATCCCAATCTCTTTGTAAGTGAAGACTTTCATGGGACATGCCTTTTGGGCTAGTGCCCAATTATAAATGAGTATATACCATGTGAATCTTTCTGCTTCTGGGTTAACTCACTCATGATCATTCCTAGTCCCACCCATTTGTCCACAAATTTTGGGATTTCCTTGTTTTTTTATAGCTGAGTAGTATTCCATAGTGTAAATATACCACAGTTTCTTTATCCATTCTTCAACTTGTAATCTGAATAAATTAATAAAATTAAAATAAAAAATTTTAGAAAGGAAGGAAGGAAGAAACAAAGGAAGAAACAAAGAAAACCATGTTTCAGCAAAACATCATGTAGTCTGAGGAGTGAAGATGACAAGGCCTGAGTAGCCCTCCTGGTCTAACTGTGTGAGGTGACTGCTGGATTGAGAAAGGTGGGTGTGGAGCGGAGCTGAGAGACAAGCTGCAGTAGATTTGGAGAAGTCTGGGGAAGTGATAAGATGGAACGCTGAGCTGCTCTTAGGGAAGGGTGACTTCCTGTTAGGAGGAGCAGAGCTGGAAGGCAATGGGAGAATACTGCAAGGTACTCTAGCAAAAGCACACAGCATGAAGTAGTAAGGGAATCAGATGGTGCAGTGGAAAACAATGAGAGTTTTCAGGGGATATGCTGTATTTTATAATATCACAAACTTGGGGTTCTAACAAATGGGAATTCACTTGCTTGCAGTTTTGGAGACCAGAAAGCCAAGATCAAGGTGTCCTATGGTTGGCTTCTTCTGAGAGTCCCCTCCTAGAATTGTATTTGTGTTTTCTTCCTCAGTCCTCAGGTAGTATTTCTTCTCTCTCTCTCTCTCTCTCTCTCTCTCTCTCTCTCTCTCTCTCTCTCTCTCTCTCTCTCTCTCTCTGTGTGTGTGTGTGTGTGTGTGTGTGTGTGTGTGTGTGTGTGTTCATGTGTGTTCCTATCTCCTCAAAAAGTCACCAGTCTCTCACTGTGCTGGGACCTTCCCAATAACTTCTCCTGCCCCTAATTGCCTCTATTTCTGAATACAATCACACTCTGAAGTATTAGAAGTTTCTACACAAGCATTTTTAGGGAGGTGTGATGCAGCCCTTAACTGATGCCCTGAGGTAGGAGAGAAAGAGTAGAAGACAGCACATAGGTCCGAGATTTTAGCACACCTGTTACCAGAAAAGTGAAAGAAAAGAGAATGGAATCCATACTTACATGTGATAAGCAATGTATGTGGTGAAGACAACCATGTCAGTAACTGAAGGGAGTTAGATGAGGGGTTAGAAAAAGACAAGAGTCATCTGGAAGAGTGAAGAGGTGGCTGGTAAAAAGAGAAATAGAGTAGGAATCCTGGGCAGGAGCAGAGCCTGACTACGGTCAAAACGGTGCTGACTTTAATGTGAGACCAGCCCCATGCTTTGATAGATAAATAGATTAGAGGAAGAGACAGACAAAGGAGTTGGGTGTAAACAAGGTGTTGATTATAAAGGTGAGGCTTATAATGTTGAAAACCAAGGAAGGATAGCACGAGCTCCTGTGGAGAAAAGGCTTAAAAGATGGGGGTGGGGGGGGGGGTCTGGGGAGATACCTCAGCAGTAAGAGCACCTGATGCACAAGCGTGAGGACCTGAGTTCATATCCCAGCACCCATATAAAAAGCTGATCACCCATTGTGGGTAGGAGAAGAAACGGAAAGATCACTGGGGCTTACTTGACACTGGTATAGCCACAGAACTCTGAGCTTTGGATTCAGAAAGAGACTCTGTCACAAGGGATAAGGCAGATTGGAATAGAGGAAGACACAGCATGAACACATATACACACACAGAGCTGGAATAGAGGAAGACACAGCACGTACACATATACACACACAGAGCTGGAGAGCATTAAGCATAAGGAGGGATGAGAGCCAGAAAAGTAACAGCTACTAGCAATTTACAGCACTGGGTGGGGTACCATCTTAAGACTGAGTTAATAGGTAAGAGGTCAAAGGTCAGATCTTTAAAAGTACAGATTGTCTCGAAGAACCAAAGATGCCCCTCACTAGAAGTGTGATTTTAAAGAGTGGGGTATCGACAACACGCTAAACTCTTCAAGCGATAGCAGAGATTGGCCTGGATGCCTGTAACTGCAACAAGGGAGGGCAGCATACAGAAGCGCCTAGAAGCATGAACTTAGGGTGAGCTTGACAGAAGAGGGATGATGAAATGGTGTTGGAGGAGAAAAAAAAAAAGCTTTTCATGTCCTTCTGGAGTTTAGGAGGTATGGCACGTTAAATGACGTGTCATCCATAAGCTGTGAGTACCTGGTCTCCATTTGGTGGCTGTATGAGGAGAAGTAGAAGAGGTGGTATTGGGGGAGGAAGTATGTCACTGGGGCAGGCTTTGAGGTTTCAAACACCATGACATTTTGAGTGCATTCTTTCTCCTTCCTGTATGTAACTCGAGATGTGAGCTCTCAGCTGCTCCTCCAGCTGCCTGCCACCTGATATCTCCACCCCCACCATCATGGACTGTGCCCCTTTGGAACTGTAAGCCCCAAATAATAACCCCTTCTGTAAATTGTCTTCGTCGCGGTATTTGCTCACAGCAATAGAAAAGTAACAACTACAGAAGCGAACTAGGAAACAGGGCATGCTTAAGACCCGAAATAGCTGCTCTAAAACAAGCTCTCAAAGGGGAATCACTCTGTGCTTTGCTGACATTTAAGACCAGGCCAGTGTTCAGTTATCAGCATCCCTTATGCACACTCTCATGAGAAATGCATCCTAAAAGGATGTTGTGATTTGTGAGTCCCCAGTTCCAATGTCAAACTGGTAAGAAAGAGGAATGGAAGATGTTCTGAGAGTGACTACAAAGAGTAAGGAAGACACCTTGGACACATCAGGTCTAGGACAGGAATGGGTGCTTCCTGAGAGTGCTTGCTGTTACTCTTTAATTTTTAGAGGGTTTTGGTTTTTGGTTTTTGGTCTGAGGAGTGCCAAAGAAAAGATTAAGCATATCTGAGGTTCAGGACGACAGCTTAAGAGAGGTGACCTAGGTGACAAGAAACAACCAGAAAGTTTAGGGAGTGAGGTGCCAGAGTTAGGTCAAGTATGTCAGGGGCTGGATATACAGGATTATACTGCTTTTTTTGTCCAAAAGAAAATGTAGGAGATGCCATTGCAATCCCTGTGGATGACCCTCAGCAAAATGAGCTGCCAGCCTCCAGAACACAGACAACAGCTCCATTGTGGCCTCTGCCTGCATGTAGGTAACCATAAAGAGGTGGCAGTCATAATGTGACTTGTGAACTCAGCCTGCTTTATGCCCTCTTTATTTGTTGCCCATGTAAACATTATGATGGGCACTTGGTATAATGCAGAGGGTGAGGCCAGAATGCATAGTGAAAAGCATTGAGTTCAAGGTAGGTTTTCATTCTTTCAGACAGTGGAGCATTTGTCAAGTTCTTAAAGCTCCCACCGTTCATCAAAGATGCCTCTTCTGGCAGATGATGGAGGTTGCTATGGAGACCCATGGCTGCTTGAAATTTGTATCAGGAGGACACACAAAGTTTTCTCTCTCCTCCACATTGTTACCCGGACCTAGGAGTCTATTTGTAGCTATAAATCACCAGTGTGTACACACAAACATACCACATACACGGAGAGAGAAGGGAGAGAGAGAAGGGGGGGACAGAGAGAGAAGATCCAGTTATCTGTGGTCCTAACCCATAACCTCCCTGGAAGCAGAAGGTGCTGATTTTCCTTAGGAACATTAACAAGTGTGAATACCTTCTACCAGTAGAGAATCCTTCCCACTTCTTTTTGTTTTCCAGTGCCATTTCTTTTTTTAATATTTTTATTTTTACATATACATTTATATTATTACACATATATAAAATAAACTACACACAGCAAGAAGAACCACAAAACCACCGGGAATTATATTAATGTTACATTCATAGTGTTTTGGCTATTTGTATTTGGCAACCCACTTCTTATCTCTTAGGGGAAAGGAGTACAAGCCTACAGAGCCCCACGTGGAGTAAATCAGGGAAATTTACAAAGTGCTGGTTCCTGTAGATTCTAGATGTGCTGTTACATAACTATGGCCTTAGGAGGATGAGTGAGCCTTAGATAGGGAAGAGAGGGAACTGTATATATGAATTTAAAATGCAGATGTTTGAACCACTTTGTCCATTACTGTATAATAATTTTTAAACAGAAAACTCACATACAAATATATATTATGAATACATAATTTTATTACCTTGAACCCCCCTGCACAGATTATAGCTACAGAATCCATAATCTATGGACATAGTGTCATACATAAGATTCCCAGCTATGATCCTTGATTATTTAGGCATCAATATAGACAGCTCATTTCTGCCCCAATCTCAGGGAACCCAAATCCCTCCAGGGCAAGAGCTCTATGTGCTCAGCTATATGTTGACCTGAGCAAAGGGCTGAGTACATCTCTTTATTCCCAAGGACTGACTCTAGCCTTCAGAACATCTGGTGTGGGACTGCCCTCTGGAGGCTTAGGAAAGCTTCTTTTAAAGGCAAGCCACAGATTAAGCAGGAGGCCCTGAAGATGATAAAGTTGGAAGTCATCACTGGATTGTCTAATTTACCCTTCATAAAGGAGGGTACCAAGGATTACACATAGTGATTGAACCTGTAGAAACACAGCCATCTTCAGAGGATCCATCCAGCAAGACCATCAATAGAAAAAATACTGAACCTTTTTAAATGGTGGGGAGGAGGTTACTGTTAAGTCATCCTCTAATACTCAGAACATTCAGGAAAAGTGTTTATGTTTTAATAGCATTTACTGAATCCCTAGTGTGGAAAAGACAGCTTTGAAAATGTACATCTAGGTTGGGTAATTGGTGATTTTCTCTGGCTGCAAGGATAAAGACTGAGTTTTATCTTTTCAGATGAACTTCAGGGAGAATAAAGAAAAAAGAAAGTACATCCACAGTAGGATCAGAGGAAGCAAGTTATAGTTCTCAGTAGGTGGGTTTGCAATTTTAATAAGCACTATAGCAAAAACAAAGATGTATTCACTAATTGGTTTTGGGAAGACTCATTTCCCTACAGAAGAAAAAATATTATTAAGGCTTTGCTGACACTTCTGAGCATCAATTGTATCAATAAACTAGTTTTGAAATGCTAAAAATAGATTTTCTTAGATGTAAGTTGCAAGATGCTATTTTGTATTGACTAAGCTGAAAGTTGTTGAATTTTCTTTAAACAGAAGATTGAAGTCTGTCTAAGGGCTACACTGCTCTCAGGGGAAGATTTTTCCTCGTTGCTGGAGCTATGCACAATTTCTGAAATCTCTGGCAGGATCTTAAAAGCCATTGGTGACAGGTGATAATTAATTATACGTTGCCTTTTGCCAGAAACGCTAATGTAATTGGCATATAGAGACACAGCATCAATAGTGTGCGTGTGTGTGTGTGTGTGTGGGTGTGGGTGTGTGTGTGCGCGCGCGCGCAGAGGACTGGAACACAAACAGAGGGCTTCATAAATTAAATTTAATGTTTCGTAGCTCTTCTTTAAACAAAGTAGGTGTGGAAATTATTTCAAGTAAAAATATCGTTCTGTACAAAGTAAATGTCAGTTACTGGGTGTGCATGTGGAAAAAGAAAGAGAAATTAAAGACGATAATGTCTGGTAATAACTGAATATTAAAAGGCAGAAAAGACATTTTGATATCAAAAGGGGGAAATATAAAACACTGAAATTTCTATTTCAAGCATGAGCTATACAAGCACATACTTATAAAAAATTCAACATATACAAACTTATACATCTTAATCTCTAAAAAACTAAGTTTAATTGTAAAACTAAAGTATCTGGTCTTCAAGCCCATAAGAGACTTGAGAAGGAATAAAATTAGTTACCTGAGTAAACCAGAAGTGCAGCTTAGCCGCTTACAAAGTGGAAAAATATAACAAAGACAATTAGGTCTAGATAGATGTTTTAAGTTGGTAGAAATGAAATATGATAAATACTGATTTATATTCAGAATTTTATACTCACCAAGATAAGAAAGATGTTTTCTTCAAGGTTGCCAAATACAAGTAGCCAAAACACTATGAATGTAACATTAATATAATTCCTGATTGTTTCATGGTTCTTCTTGCTGTATGTAGTTTATTGTATAATATAAATGTATACGTAAAAAAGAAAAAATAATTTAAACTTTATTCAAATACACCATTAAACAGAAAAAAATGTTCCTGATGGAGTTTTCATTGGATAAACTGATTGGTGCTTCTCATCTCCAACTTAATGTAGTCATTTATATTTCATTAAAAACTCAAATATCTTCAATTGCTTGGAAAATGTTCTTTTTATTTATGTGCCTATGGGGAGAAGACATTGAAAATAGATGAGAAAACACCATGACCTAGAGTGAAAACTAAGCTTAAATGGAAATATTTAAGATGTACCGTTTGCACCCTCAGACTCCTTTTCCTATCAGCTCTTGATGCAGGTCTTGGTGGTCGCACAGGAGGAGGAGCACACCGAAGCTGGCCTCACAGCAAAGCACTCTCATATAGAGCATCGGCCAGATTCAAACATGCCTGGGCCCTTTGTAAAATGGCATAATTTGAGAATTAAAGATGCCCCTGGGAGGGAAGGGAAGATATACCATTTACTAAAAACATTTCTAAATGTATTTTGTCCCCTACAGTAAAAGTGACAAACCAGCCGACTATTGGTTGATTTTTCCTCCTGGCTCCACACTCCCAGAATAATGACTCGTGAGCCTCAAAATACATTTTAAAATACCTAGGGCATATAACTAGGCTCTTCTCTGACTAGCTCATAGCTTAAAATAATCCATTTATACTAATCTACATTCTGCCATGTGGCTAGCTACCTCTGCTGTCCTCCTCACATCTTCCTGGGTAAGTCTCCTGCACCTGGCTCTATCCCAGAATGCTTTGTGCCTGCTGGGTGTACCACTTTTATTCTACCCTTTTCTGTAGGCCATAGGTATTTTTATTGACAGGTGATGCTTCCATACAGACACAAGAGCGTCCATCTACAAACCATGAGGCACAATGGCTCAGTCAGCCTTATGTGTCCTGTGAATGCAATGAGTCTTGTTCGTTTTGTTGTTATTTCCCTTGCTTCGTTCAAAAGTTTCCCACATACTGGCCTTCTTCCATCATTTTATCCACAAGCAAAATATTGTCCTATCCAGTCAAACTTACGTGTCTAGAGTAACAGTCAGTCATTGTGTGTATGTACCCCAGTCCCAATCATCTCCTCACCCCATCATATCTGCCCTCTACCCTTGTAAGCTTTCCCCCAAAATAACACACACACACACACACACACACACACACACACACACACACACACACACACCAAAACATAGAAACCACCTCATCATTGAAGCTGTAGTGTGTCACAGTGTGTCCCACAGTATATCCCTCTGTCCACACATTTTCACTTGCAAATGTTCATTTTGATGAGTCATTGGTCTGGTTCATGATCTCTGGCTTCTGTGACCCCATCAATATTGGATTCTCACCGGGCTTCCTCTTGGTTACCCCATTGTTCCCCTGTGTCGTGGAGATCCTGCAGCTTTAGGTCAGCAAGACAGGCCCTTACACGAGTCCCAACTATTCCCAGATGATACAGGTTTTGGGGTGACCCAACTCAGATTCCTGGGCCTGGGCCTGGGTGGTAGCTGAACTGGTCAGCTGGCTCTCCCTTATGTGCACCATGAGGGTAAGCTTTCCAGCACTGAGTCGGCTAGGCCACTCAATGCTGCCAATTGCAGGAGTCGGGATCAGCTATCCTGCTCTCATGCCCTCTGGGCAGGCTCATCTGCTCCCATGCCTCCAGGGCCAGCTCTACTGTGCTGTGAGGTTCTGGGTCTACTCTCTCAAGTGCTGCAGCCTGCAAGGGCACAGACCAGCTCTCCCAGCCTAGATGCTGGCTCACTTGTGCCTTCAACATCAGGCCAGCTCCACTGTGTTGTCAAGGTGAGGTACAGGGCCCACCTTCCCTCTGACAGTCAGTATATGGGGCAGGGCTAGCTCTCCAGCTCCCACACCCTCAAGGCCAGCTCTCCCAAGTACTGTAGGTGGCAAGTGGGGAGGGCATCACCCCTACAAACACATCACCTCATGGGAGACAATGACGAGTGGCAGGGCATAGAAACTGATCCCTGCCATTGGTTAGCCATGGACCCAGACAAGGCTTCAGTTGCAGCTTGGTCTGTGAGTTTACCATGGGCCCACGTGGCATACCTGGCTACTCACAAGAAGCTACTCCTCTCCACCCTCCACTCTCCAATTCTCTTTCTCCATTGTGCTCAAGCTATTCCACTTTTCTTTCTCTCCCATCTGACCACCACATACTCACACGTTGTGATGGCTCCCACTGCAGGTGTGGATAGTGGGTCCCTTGGTGACTACCTCTGGTAATGTCCTGTGTATGGCCTCCCTGTGGCATGCACTGGAGGCCAGGTCTGTGGATGGCATGGCAGTTTGCAAGTCTCTTGTCTTCCTGCTCCCATGCTGTGCTGCAAGGTGGTAGGCAGAGCTCTGTGTGACTATGGCCCAACAGAGCTGTGTGCAACAGAGGACAGGTCTGTGGGTGTCTTTTCCAGCCTGGACCATGTAGCATGGTAGAATGTGTGTCTCTGTCTTCCTCCTGTGCTGTGCTGCCTGGATGTGATTTGATTTGATTTTTATGTGCCCTAGGCATAAAACAGCTTTGGCCACCAAATTAGGCATCAGGCTAGCATGAGCAAAGGACTGTCATCTGCTCTGCCCCTGACCAATACAGATACAAAACCACCAACAAGGTGTCTCTTTGCCCATTGGCAAGATGCAAAACTTGAAAAGCAGAGAAAAGGAAAAACCATGTGCTACGTGAGAATATAACCCGAGAATAAGAGAGCGAGTCCAGAAGGTAAGAAAAGAGGGTGACTAGTGGGGAGTGGCAATGAGCTACTAAAAGGGACATTCGGTCTAGAGATTGCTAGAAAGATATAAGAAAGGAAGACTCTGGGCTGCTTTCTAAATATTTAAGCATTTCCCCTTTGCTACGTGTCCAAGATTCCTTGCAAACAAAAAGTATTTTACTGTGTTTCACTGCTGCATGGGGTCCCACTGCCATTCCTGGGAATGCTTCATTGTGCTTTTAGACTCAGGAAAATAACTGAGTCTCTGACTGTATTCATATTTCCCAAGGCCTCTATGTGCCTGTCCAGTTAGAGGGTGGCAGCTTAAGGAGGAAGCGTAGACAGTTACCCATGATGTCATGCTTGCAGGAGTCACGCACTGTGGGCAATGACTCGCTCTCTCGGAGGCATACTGCATTTGTAGACATTTTTTGGTTTACTCAAAATTCAGAGTTTTAACGTTCACTGCCATTAAAATCACAAGAAGAGGAGATGTAATTGCCATAACTATAGAAAAGTCCCCAGTAAGACTGTTAGAAAAATGACATGACAGAAGGTGCCCTGTCCTGTCCTGCTTTGCAATATGTCATTGATGACACTGAGATTTTTTTTAAATGATAAGTTGTTATGATTCTGTCCAATTCACAGATCTCAGGCTTGAAAAACAATCTCGCACATCACATCAGACAGAACTATTCTGGATAAAACCATGCCGTGCCCTGCATTAACAACTGGCGTGTCACATGATTGTTCCAATGCTGCAGGCCGTGGACAGATAGCCACGTGCACATGACGACGTGATCGGTGCCATTCAGTCATGACAGGAAGTCTGTGTTTGGGGATAAATGAGCTATCCAGTATTGCAATCCTGTATGAGAAATGTAAGAAACACCTTTGTCATCACATTTCAGCAAACCGATCTCCAATAAACAGAGCCAATGCTTGGTAATTTTATACGTAAGTGTGCCTTTTATAGATAGCTCTTGTCAGCCCGAGCATTAGCAGTAAATACTATTGTAACTGTAAATGATAACAGCTTCAAGGACATCTTGTATGAGCTGACATATCTGGACAATAATCCCATCTCTATAAGATGCTTATATTGTGCAGCCCTAGCCAGTCACCGAGACAATAAGGGGCTTTTCTTTGATGTACTTCAATCTGTACATCTGCTTCGACTTCTCCACCAGATGTTCTTATTTATTTATATTCCTTCCTCACGTTTGAGAGACTCCTACTCTGGGTGAATTCATATTAATACAATAAACTATATTACATAGAATGTCAAGAAAGCCAGTGTATTTACCAGGATGAAATGTAATGCCTTGATCGACCAAAAGTAGTGTGATTCTAGAATTTTCCTAACTATCTCCGTTATAATGGGCACTTACAGCCTTTCCTAATCTATGCTAGCCTTTCAAATTTTGTTTCAGCTGCTACAAATTCTCTAATATAATCAGCCCAATTATATCTACCAGTGGTCATTTAGACTTGAATCACTTGCAAGAGTGTTTCCAGAACAAATAAGTGCAACTGTTAATGTTCGATGGGGATATAGCACATAAGATTCCTCACTGACCCCTCAGCAGCCCCTCCCATCTCCACACCAAGCACCAGCATATCTTTCACACTTTCCCTGAGTTGTTCATTCCACCTGCCTCACAAGCTGAGCCTCTCCAGGATTGACCTTAACGGAACATTTCTCACCCTGGACAGTTTTCCTCTGCCATTTGACCACAGCCAATTGTGTTTCTGGAGAAATCCTAAAGACGATTCAGATGTCTGCCTGATGGCACTTTCTGTAGTCTGATGGGGGTGTGTGTTTGGAGAAAGGGGGAGCCATGGGGAGAAGGAATGCATCCTTCTTTTCTTTTCAGCTGATTCTGTTGTTTCAGAATGTGGGGGACTTTCCTTGGTGAGAGAGACTCATTGCTTAGCTCCCAGAGAAAGCAATTTTCCCTCAAGTGTGACCACTTTGAGAAGGGCATCCAAAAAGTCATAGATGTTTTCCTCCTTGTAACTTAGAAAGGGAAATTTGAATCTACCCAATTTCCCACTGTCCTTAGGGATGAGCAGCCATAAGCTTTCCAAAGCCACAAGGCAGAGGAGACAGAGTGCTCCATAGGATCACCAGCTACAGGCTTGTAGCCACAAATGGACTAAAATGATTTCTTGACTTTTGAAAATTTGTCACATGGTGGCAGGGGAGGCCATGACTTGGGGACAAGAAAGAGAATTGGTCCCAAATATAAAAGTTGTAGAAAAAGTTCCCCAGAATATAAAAAGCAAACCCTTCCACCTAAATGGTATAAAAAAGTAGGCCAATCAAAATTGACCACAATCCAATACTGCAAAGCTGCACTAATTTGTATGACAGAAAACTACACTCAGAGTGACTCATCCTAACTGAACGAGGTCAGGGTACCCCCAAAATTAAGACCTCCATATCCCATCACCATATATAGATTATTGTGTTGTTCTCATACTCTCTGTATTCTTTGTGGTATACTCGATAAACCTGTTTCACTCTGCTTTGGTCTAAAAGGGAGAATTCCTTCACCAATGCACAAAATTCCCTTCCATACCTTGAACTAAAGGCCCAGTAATACAAGTGCCTATGGGAAAGAAGCCTCACTATGCCCTGCACTGACCTCTCCCTTCCCTGCTGCCCATCACATCGCTGCTACAAAACCATGTTTTATTTTACAGTGGCTTTACTGAGGACTGTCAAGGGGTTCTCAGTTGCCCTTGGGCCTTCTCACTGCCTACTCCCCTGGACAATTTTAACCACCATCATTACTTTCTTTATCACTTATTGGTAGATGATGGACATGTTTTCCTACAGGCCCATCTGTCTGATAGCTGCCAGTTCACACAGCAGCCATCTCTCTAGGCATCTATCTTCCCGTGGAGGCCTGCCCTGCACCGGGCAAAGCTGGATGACTTATCTTCTTTTTCAGCATTGTTCCTGGTGTGCCACCTGCTCAAGTGATCAGTGCACTCATTTCCCCCAGACCAGACCCTAAGTTTCTCCTTCTACATGATTAGTTCAGTCAAAATCTCAGCATCTCTAACCCTGTAGCCATGTACAGAGGTCTTTTTACCTTGAATCTTTTCTTTCCTGTGTCTCTGGTGCTGCCAAAGAGAATGTTCTAAATAGCACATCCCAGGCAAAGTGTTTATCTTACAAGCAGAAGGACCTGAATTGGATCACTAGAGTACATACAATAAAGCTTGGCATGGTAGCACATGCTTGTAATTCAGCACTGAGAAGCAGACACAGGAGGACCCCAAATCTCACAGGTAAGCTGGCATAGCCTGCTGGACAAGCTCCAGACCAGGAAGAGACTGTCCCAAAAGACAAAGTAGACAGCTCTTAAGGAACAAAACCCAAAGTTGTCCTTAGGACACACACACACACACACACACACAGAGAGAGAGAGAGAGAGAGAGAGAGAGAGAGAGAGAGAGAGAGAGAGAGAGAGAGAGAGAGAGAGAGAGAAAGAATGTTGCACTATGTTTCCCTAATGAAGACCCATTAAGGAAAAAGTTCAAAGACACTGATAGAATATATAAGCCGCTGCAAGAGCTGAGCCAGGAGTGGGGGTGGGGGTGGGGTGCTTACCTCTCTGGCTTTCACCTACTCTACATCACAGTTTGGACAGACAGAAGTTCCCTACCCTGGTAACTCTGAGAAGGCTGTTTGCTTTGCCTAGGATTGTGATTTTCTTCCTTTGGAGGCTACAGCACTCACGCCTTTTGTGAATGTGTGAAGACAGGTTTCCAAAGAGTCCAGGCCCAGTCTTAGTGTGGCCTAAAAAGATGGGTGGGTAAGCAACCTTCCCTTTCCTGAGTCACTGCCTGTGTTTAACCTTCTGGAACTATAGAGCAGCTAGTGAGGAGGCCTCAGGACCGCCAACCACAGCAAGAACATTTCAGTCATGTTTTAAGTTTTGGACCATACTCTTGTGGGTGTTTTGTTTTGTTTTCTAAGGGGCATCGTCCCTACACATCTAAAGATGTTTATAGTATTTTTCTAAACACTACAAACCACCAGATGGATCCACCAGTCTCCAAGAATTACGGAAAACAATACAGACCAATAATACCTTCCAAAAGGTAAAGCTACCCATGGCTCTGGTTTCTCTAAACTGTCCCTTTTTCACCAAAAGAGTGAGGCAGGCTCTCAGTCCTTCCAGCTGTGTAGATGCAGATGCAAACATCAAGTGAAACCCCACCTCCCCCATCTTCCCTGCTGTCATGGTGCAAGGGACTTTAGTCTGGATTGGCAACAGGAAGAAAGGGAATCAGGACTCTGTTCAAGTAAGATGCCCGATGGCAGCACACATGAATAACCATGTGTGGTTAGCAATATGCCCACAGGGCATTAAGTGGTACAGGAACCTGCCCTCATCTTCATCACGGAAGGGATTACAACATGTTTTCCTCTGATGAATTTGTTACATTGACAGCTCTTTTTTCTTTTCCACCCCATTGTGTAGCTCCTCACTACCCACTTTGTCAAAAAAGCTAAGTTTAATCATTGGTCCTCTTGCAGGTCCTAAGAACTGAACACATCATTACGTGATTGTCTATTGAGTTGCCTTTCATCACCACCAGACCCAACCATTGTTGAAGGTATATGTTTTATAATTTTGTATCCGTAGAGTTTACAGTATTAAAAACAATGCAGAGATCAAAAGTTTGTTGAATTAATGAGAGAGAGAGAGAGAGAGAGAGAGAGAGAGAGAGAGAGAGAGAGAGAGAAGAGAGAGAGAGAGAGAGAGAGAAACTTAAAAGCAGTAAGAGAAGATGTTAAGGTTTGAATGTATCCACCTGTTTGTAGAGCAGACAAGACTTTTGTCACCCTGTACCCAACCGAGGCTTCTCCTGTTCTAAGAGCTGTGACTTTCATCTTCCCAAGTCTTCCTGGGACCCTCAGATCCTCCTGTTATACTATAGCTCTCAAAACAGGTCTCCTACCCCCTGCCCAGCTTTACAGAAGCCACTGCACAGCTCCCTTGTTGGATGCTCCTGGGGTTTCTCATTAAACTTCTGCCTGCAGTCGTTGGACTCCTTATAATTAACAGAGTCAATGAAACCCAAAACAAACAAACAAGCAAACACAAAGAAAGAAAGGAAGGAAGAGGGAGGGAGAGGAGAGAGAGAAAAATTTGCATATCTGAAATCTGAAAGACAATGAGAGGACAAAGATGCCTTCTTTAAAAAAATATTTTAAAGTCTAAGAGAATTTTAAATCCAAGACAATAACCCGATGGCACTTTGTGCGTCCCAGATGAGCTTAGGTATGCGACATTTTCATAGTCTATTAAAATCTTCCAAGAGTGCCAATCATCTACGTGTTAGTACTTGAATGACAAGCTTGACCTTTCAAATTTCTTTCATCATGTTTTCATGTAAATTCATAGGTATAAGTACACAACGTGATGAAAAGCTAAACAAATAATGCCCACGGGATTCATAAGCACTCACTGTCCCCTTGAAGGGACATAAGAACCTGTGTGGTGACCACGGAACCAGCAATGTTCCAGCGATCATCGCAGCCACTGCATGAGAGCGGCCCAATCATTGTCTTCACTTAACACAGGGACCCAGAGAGACTGACTCAGCCAGAACTGCCATTCGAACCAAAGCACAGAGCCATTGCAGACTGCTTTCAGAATACTACCTGTTATACTACCAGACATGGACACTGTTCCAGTAACCTCGCCGCCATGAAGGAACGGGGGCGGGGAGGCGCCGGGGTGGGGGGGGGAGGGCTCCGTTACATTTCTGCTCCATCCGCCTTCCAGCACCTGTATCCATCTTCAGGGAAGCTTTTGGCTTTTTCACCACCTACCTAAGACTCTCTAGCAATTCTGCTGCTGCTGTCCGGAGTCCACTTGCCAACTTCTGGAGGGAGCACTCTGTGCTTTGCACCTGTCTGCCTATGCTCACGGCCTGAGACACAGAAGGTGCCGGGCAAGGCTTTGCTTGCTTCCTCCTACTCTCGCTTCTGTTCTCTTCTCACCGGTTCCTCTCGCAACACACACATTCCATTCCAACTAAGCTGATCTCAGGAAATAAATATCTCCCCACCCCCTTCCCCTTTGCACTTTATCCCTTGTAGTTCTTCCACACTTTACCCATGCTAATTGTCCATCTCCCCACTTAGTAATCCTTACAGCAAGTTTTGTCCCCTTTGGATTCTTAGTCACCTCATCAGTATTGGGCACATGGTAGAATCATGGGCTCGTTGTTCAGCTGGTGGCTGTAGGGCATCAAAGCCCTACTCTGATCTAGCCAATGGACGGGTTATTCTCCACAGTTGTGTGGAGAGTGGGGACTGACTTTGACATGAACTCTGGTACCCCTATTGGACCACTTCCCCTTGGTGGGGGGCGGGGCCTGGTGGCACTCAGAGGAAGGATATGCTGGCTATCAAGATAAGACTTGATAGGCTGTGACCATATAGTAGGGGAGGAGGTCCCCCTCGGTCACAGACCTAGGGGAGGGGAATAGGGCGAAAGCGGGAAGGACGGAGGAATGGGAGGATACAAGTGAGGGGGAAATAGTTGAGTTGTAATCTGAATAAATTAATTTTTTAAAAAGGAAAACTCCACTCACATCATCCTCCCTGCACACTTTTAAGAGGGGTTTTAATGCCTTTCTTCCTTGGTGTGGTCTTGTACATAGTATGGAGAGGGGCGCCTCACAATTTGGATTCCAGACACTTGTGTTCAAATCTTTCTTTGGATAACCTTTCCCTCAGTTAACTTATAAATAATAGTTATTATTATCATCGTCATTGTCATCGTCTTCATCGTCATTGTCATCATCACCATTTCCATGTATGGTTGGGAGGTTAGGCTGTGAGTATGTGTATTAGCAGTGTGCTGGGTAAATATTACTTAGCTCGGGCATCTCAGCAATGAAACACAAATGGGCCAGAGAACGACTGATTCTGAATGTGGCATCCAGACGAGGAAGCCCGGGAGTTGATGCCGCGTAGTTTGAGAGACACTCACAGGATACCAACCGGCACCTTTGCATTTTCTGTATTCTCTTTGCGTTGCCTTTTCTACATTCTTTTCTTCGCTTTAATCAGCTCACAAATGGGCTTGCTATCTATCCTTAATTTATAAGTAAACACGAAAAGCAAACTTTGCTCTTTTTTCTTTCCTTCTCATGTGGGTCATTTTTCAGCCCCCACTTCCCTAAGCAGGGCTCTCTGATGTCTAAGGAATGTTCATTTAAGATTCCGGTTTCCCTGCCCCTCCTCTCTGCCCACCATGAATCTGCTCTGCAGGTTAACAGGGCAGGTTTCTTGCCAGGGTGCCTCACCCACCTGTCTTCTTCCCAGCTGTCACTGCTCTGGTAGGAATTCCAAGGGACACCAACTGCTGAGCTGCCAATGACATCTCACTCTGGGGCAGTGTTGACAGGAGAGAGAGGCTGAAGGAGGTGAGCTCTCTCTGGTGGCAGGTGTGAAGGGGGCCCACTCTGTGGCAGGCATGACTACCAGGCAAGAAGCACATGCTTGGCTTAGAATATTTTTTCTGTATTTGTTATGTCCAGCTCCAAGAAGAGGAAAGAATCTGGAAGAAAAGTCCTTGAGGACAGTTTGATCACTGAACATGCCTAAACACCAGCTACTGAGACAGGTTAGCTATCGGTTCATGTCCCTTAGTTTTGAGCTACACAGTAGCCTGCTTTGCCTGGATATTGATGAAGAAGGAGAAAATAATCATGTAGAGATCTTTGCATCAAGGCGAAGTTACTTTATTTTATCAAACTAAAGAAAATGCAAATGTGTTTCCCAGGCATCTTAACATTAGGTTGGCACAGTTATTCCTTCTTTCTAGAACCACTAAGGCTCAGCACCTCTCTCCTCTTGTTTTCTACACTTCTCCATTTCCCCACTTCAAGATGCTCAAGGGCTGCAACCCAAGACCACTACTCTGCTAGCAGCCCCTTCTACCCCTGCCTGCTTACTGGACTCTTAATAATGTTTCTTAGTTCATTGCTCATCTCCAAAAGCCAATGTAGGGTGCTGTACACCAGCGGAGAGAGTGAATCTAGGTGTGGTCGACTCCAATATGCTTGCTATATCTCTCCTGTGCCCCTGGGTGGTGACTGTGCAATATGCTGCTTCTGAGTGAGTGAGCATCAGCTGGGGTATTTTCTGTGATTCACCTGTGTGCTTAGTCTCTCTGTCTCTGTCTGTCTCTGTTTCTCTCTCTCTCTCTCTCTCTCTCTCTCTCTCTCTCTCTCTCTCTCTCTCTCTCTCCCTCCCTCCCTCCCTCCCTCCCTCTCTCTCTCTCTCTGCTGATAATTTCTTCAAGTGGCATTTACTCCTTGCTGGAAAGAGTTATTTTGTCTCAATCTTGGATCCCCTTTCTTCTGCATTCTGGTTTGTGTAGCTTTGTAGAGTTTTGGGGTATCACCAGGCTCTCTGGGGGACTATTATTAGGATAGTGTTCTTTTTGTTGAAAATAGATTCTTCTCTCAGACATACATACATCCCAACCACAGCTTCCCCTCCCTCCACTCTTCCTAGCTCCCCCTTCCACCTTTCCTATCCCTCAGGTCCACTCCTACTTGGCCTTCATTCAGAAAAGAGCAGGTCTGCAAGACAAAACAAGATGGAATAAGACAAGGTGAAGACCCTCAAATGGAGGCTAGACAAGGAAGTAGGGTAGTAAGCTTTTCTTTCTTTCATTTTCTTTTTTTTCTCACCTCAACTCGCCCCTATCGTTTTTATTGTTGGAAAAAAATTGTTTTTCTTTTTAGTGTAGACATGCAGGAACGAATATCAATTTAAGTAAAAACTAACTCATAGAGATTGATTTGCATGAAAATATACATATTAGCCCGGCATTGTAACAACACACTCAGTCCTAATACGTGGCAGGTTAGAGTAGATGGGTGGAGAAGTTAAGGCCAGCCTTCATATAAATCTTAAATCTGGGGTTAATGTAACAAGTAGTTACATGCTGTGCCATGGTTTTACTGTTCTATTTTTAAAGCACATTTATCTAGGACAGACATAATTGTGACACAAATAGTCATCATCATCCTTTAATGACTACGTAACAGAATGCCAGATGATGTTAAGCAATGAACAAAGGAGATTTATTTTTTCTTATCTTGGATCATGAAAATACAAACAACACACTTGCCATCCTAGTAAAGTCCACTGGTTATATCACCACATGGCAGAGAAGCATTGGCATGTATATAAAACAAGGAAGCAAGAGAGTGAAAAAGAGCCAGGCTCCCTCTTATGACAAGCAGCTCATGCAGGAAATAGCCCAAAGCTCTGATACCCAAGCCCATCTGAGACCGGAGGTAACCCCCTAGTAGCAGCAGAGCACATGCCCAGGACCTCATGGTGGCCTTCTGGAATGCCTGGCTCTAACAGGTACTATCACTCTGAAGCTGTTACATTGGTGTCAAGTTTCTAACACACAAATTCCTAGAGGACAAGCCATATACAAACTTTACCAATTCCCTATAAACTCGCATTTCAAGTAGGTCAGAGAACTAAATACAATAAAGGACCTTCCACTTATGAAAACTTTCAAGGTATAACTAATAGTCTCTTCTATACTATCGAGCTGACAAAAAGAATTCATCAACTATCACAAGCATTTACACACCAAATCTGGAGGCCCACATGTTCATAAAACAAACATTAAAGCATAAGAGACCACATCAGACTAGACAGGATAATAACAAGTAACTCCAAGACCTCACTCACACATCTAAATAGACCCCTCATATAAAAAAATCAACAAAGAAACCTCACAGCCAAATAACATGTAAATCAACTGCACTTACCAGACATCTATAGGTCATACAACCCAACAAAGAGGGAATGCATATTCTTCTTAGGGGCAGATGGAATGTCTCTATAACTGAGCGCATTATAAACCACAAATGAGCTTTAACAGCATGTGTGATGATGATGATGATGATGATGATGATGATGATGATGATGGTGTAGATGGTGCTGATTGTGACAATGGTGATGATGGTGATGATGATGATGGTGGTGGTGGTGGTGGTAGTGTAGTAGATGGTGCTGATGGTGCAATTGTGATGGTGGTGGTGGTGATGATGATGATGGTGATGATGATGATGATGATGGTGTAGATGGTTCTGATTGTGACAATGGTGATGATGATGATGGTGGTGGTGGTGGTGGTAGTGTAGTAGATGGTGCTGATGGTGCAATTGTGATGGTGGTGGTGGTGATGATGATGATGGTGATGATGATGATGATGATGATTTCATGTATCTTTCAGGCCTGGTGGCTAAAACATCAACAATAAACTTGATGGAAAAGAAATTATGAAAAATATCTCACTTATAATAGTCTCAAAATACAGATAAAATAACTAAAAAATAAACCTACCTAACAGGATGACAGACTTATACAATGAAAATTTTAAGACACTGATGAGTGACACTGAAGGAGACAGTAAACAATGGAATGACTGTCCATACTTCTGGACTGACAAAATTAATAGTGACAATGATTAACCTTCCAGAAGAACCAAGATTCAGTGCAATCCTCATAGAGGTTCCAACAGTATTCTTCAGATCTTGAAAAACAATTTAAATTTTCATGGGAACAAAATAGACCACAAATAGGCAAAGCTATCTCAGTAGAAAGAATATAGTCAGAAGCATCTCATTGTCTGGCCTAAAACTATACATCGGAACCATGGAGATAAAGATTGCATGAAGCTGGAACAAAATCAGACGTGTCAACCAACGGAATATACTAAAAAGCCCAGAGCTATATCCACTCAGCTATAGACTTAGTTTTAGGGAAAAAATGTTGTATTCATTTGCTTCTCTGTTCCTGTGATAAAACATTCCAACTTTGGGGAAGAAAGGGGATTATTTCCTCTTACAATTCCCAGGCCATAGTCCCTCACTGAGGGAAGGCAAAGCAGGAACTCAAGTCAGGAGCCTGGAGGTGGGAATGAAAGCAGAGACCATAGAAGAACATTAGTTTACTGACTTGCTTCCTCTGATTTGTTCAGTTTCCTTTTTATGCACTCCAGGCCTATCTGCTAAGAGATGACACTGGCCACAGTGGTCTGGACCCACCTGCATCAATTCACAATTTATTTTTTAAAAATGTCCTACAGACATGCCCGCAGGCCAATCAGATCAAGGCAATCCCTCAACTGAGGTTTTCTCCACCCGGATATGTCTAGGTTGTATCAAGTTGACAAATGCCAAACAAAACATGTTCCAAACACATGCACTGGAAAATGATAGCTTTTCCATCAAATGGTACTAAGAAAACTGCCTGTCTACCTGCAGCAGACTGAAAGTAAACTATCTCTCTCACCCTGAACAGTAATCAATTCCAAGTGGATAAAAGGGCTTAATTTAGAAGTAAAAATGTTGACGCTCCTAACAGAAAAAAAATTAGGACATTGGATTGCCAAGACCCTTCTGACTAGATCCCCAAAAGCACAGCAGACAGCCTGAAGAATTGACAAATGGGACAACGTGGAATTAAGAGACTTGAGCACAACAAAGAAACCATTAGCGGAATGAGCAGGTAGCTTAAAGAATTGGAGAAAACCATTGTAAGCATACTTCACAGCAGGAGTAATGCCTACAGCTTATTAAGAGCTACAAAAATTAAGCCCCACCAAACACAAATCCTTCCAATCAATAGCTGGGCCAATGATACAGACAGAGAGTTCCCAAATAAGCAAATCCAAACGACCATTAAATATATTTTAACTCTAGTCACTTGGAGAAACTCAAATTAGAGTTTACTTAGAAAGACTAGGCAATACTTACAAAGGGTGTGATGGGGCCAATGGCTGCTCTCAGTAGCCATGTCTACCATTTTCATCAAAACAGCAAACAGACTGCAAACATGCTTATCTCCATTTCACGAAGAAACTAGTGGAAGTTAAGGTTGTTCAAGGCCATTACAACAACCAAGGTTGTTGGAGGTAAGACAGGAGAAAACCTGCTAGAACATGGGCTCCTTCAGTGGCCTCTCGGCACATGTGGTTTGCTTCCTTGACTTTTTAGTAGGGAAGACTGAGAATGCTAAACAGCTGCTGAGGAGCCATTCATAGTTGCTGACTGCAGCGGGAGGGAAGAGTCACTTCTCTTTGGGATATGGCCACAAGCAGGTTCCAAGAGCCTCAGAGGATAACCCTGCAGCCATGACCTCATGGGTAGCATTGACTGGACTCAGTGAGCTATCAAAAACAAAGGGGTTTGAAGCTGGAAAGGAGATATATTGGGAAGGGAGATGGGGTAGAATTTTTCAAAGAATAAAAAATTTAATTTTAGAATGTTGTACAATCTCCTCCTTTTTATGATGCTGATCATAAAGCATAATTAATTGCTTCCTACAGCAGAGATAATTCTCCCACGTCTTTCCTGTTCTAAGCACCAGGCCCACGTGGCCAATTGCTTACCTCACACGGTAAGATGCCTCAAGGTACACAATCTGAACATATTCCAAACCAAGGCTGTAGTGTCTTCATCTCCTCTTACCCCTGCACAAGGGCTTCTAGTGACTAACAATAATAATGAACCATAAAATAAAATTTTACTTATTTATACAATTTAAAATAATATGTGAAGAAAGCAGAAGAAACCTAAGAGAAAACACATAAACAGTATTGGGCAGGCGAGTATTCTGTGAGTTTGTAGTATAAAAGGAACTGAAGGAAATTTGTCCCACTGAACAAACGGGACTTTGTGAGCAAGGACGGGCACTGCTACATCTACGAAAGCCTTTGACTGGGTCCCTTCAATAGCACAGCGTTACACAAAAGCCAGAATGCAGGAAAGCTACATAAGCCACGGAGACAAGGACTGCCACACATATAACAAACATAACTAACATTAATTAGCTATGAAGAAATAAGAAATGAAGTTAATATGTGCAATATCTCTGAGATGTGTTCCTCTGGGTTGTTCAGACACCTTCCTAGTGGTACTCTGAATTTTTTGAGATCGGATGAGAGTCAGGCTGAGGAAAAGAAAGAAAGCAGAGAAGGAGAGAAGTGGGGGGGGGGAGTAAAATCCACTCCTATCAAGCCAATTATCTCGCTCTCCATCCCTTGAGTCACCTTTCCTTCGTACAGCATTTCCCTGCAGCCAGACATCAGGTGACTTAGCACCATCTACTAGGATTCAGCAGTTTCACTGGAATACTTTCATGTTAACTGGAGCTCTTAAACCTTGTACAACACGAAACATGAAAGGCTTCCGCATTGTAAAATTTATAAGTAACAGGCATTGATAACACATTAAGAAATCAAATGCAGTGCTGGGCACTTGGAGCAGTGACCTAGTGTGAGTCACAGTCCCCAAAGGATTAAGGACAAATTATTTCGCTGGAGATACTGAAAATGACTTTCAAAGGAAAACCAGGGTGAGAGAACACTAGAAAGAAAGATTCCCACACTAGCGAATACGAAACAGATGCGCGTTAGCACTATTTTTAATATGCACAACTGCTATTTTCTGAGTCTTCGAGAAACAGACTTGGTATCTTGAACTCTCTCACGGCAGATAACATAAAAACTGGCTGCACTTAATTATTGTCCCAAAGATTTACAGACACGTAACAAAGCATTCAAGGTCCAACCTACAAATTCCAAACCATCGCTTTTATCATTGACACAAGCACAGGGTTCTTAAGGAAGTCCTTTAGAAAGTGATCCTGCTCCCGGGCTGCCCACAACCCACCGGGGACTGTGAGCAGCAAGCGCTGCAGCTGATTTCCATCTTCTCGATGAGGCACAGGGAGAGATGTAGCATCCAGAGCCACTGGCAGCTCAACAACAACAGCCTTTAGACACTAAAGTCACTTTCGATTGCGACAAAGACTGACTAGAAACCTAGTACTGACCCTTGGGCCCAGGTGTAATGTCCTCCATATGTCTTGGACTATAGCTGAGAAAGAAGTCTAGCCTTCAGCATCACAGACAATAAAGTCCAAAGAGACTAGATTCTTGCTTTCTATTTAGGAGATGAGAAACATTAAGAGATATGATATAAAAACGATGCCTGGAATGAAATCTGCCCTTGGGTACAGAATGCTAACTAGAGACATCAGTAGATATCTTAGGATCTTAACCAACAGTAAGTTGCATAGACGCCCAATGCCTGGAATATGGGCTCAGATATGGCTCACTGCATAGCGGGTAAAGTGTCCACTTCACAGTGGAAATGCTGGCTGTGTGGACAGCTGGCTTGACCTTGTACAGTATAAGAAGGAATACATTGGGGTCCACACGTGGGCAGTCGTTAACTGAACACGATAAAATCAAAGCATAAGACTGAACAAAAATAATTTTCTCAGCATGCCCAGTACCCTAAAGAAACAACCCAGCCCAAAAGTAGACTGTCCTTGAGTTAAACATATTAAATGCAAAATCTTACGGGAAACACTAAATCAAACAAGCCAAGAGTGCCCCTGCCAATGTGAGAGAAAAATTCTCCAAATAGTATAGTTTTGTTTTAGCCACTGCCATATGGGAAACCTTATGTAGTAAAGTATATGCTTGAAATTTTTTCAACTTATATTTAGTGGGGGAAACAATTTATTATACCAATTCATAAATGTGTGACAGATGGGAATGCTTCTTTCCCAGCTCTTGGCAAAGGCTCCCATTGGCTGAAAAGTCCTCGGTTCTTAAAAGTATGACCAGCATCATTCACACCTTTTTTTTCTGAAATTAAACAGACCAATTCCATGATGAAGTCTCCAATAAATTTGGCTACCATGGAATGTCTTCCCCATTCTGCACCATAAATTATCTAGAATACCACTTTCCCTAGAATAATGAACAAGGCCAAGACTCGCCAACAGGCCCTATGCAATGAAAACCTTTCAAAATCCTTAAGTCAATTTTGGAAACCCTTCCATATTTAAGTATATTCTGGTAGCGCTTTAACAAGGAGAGCATAAAAAGATTCCACTAGGAGTGCATTCTTTCATCCTGAAATATGGATTTGGCTATTTTAAAATACTCAGTGCCTCTAAGATATTAGCAAAATTATACTTCACGTATATAGACAGCTAAGCAAGGAATACCAGTGTGTATTCTGGAGGGTAAACATCAGAAACTGTCCGGGATGTATGTGACACCTTGTGGAGAAGTTTGTTATTTAAAGTAAGAAATGCATCAGCTGGGTAAAGAAGCCAAAGGGTGTCCTGTCTAAGCAGAGGAAGGCTGCAGTGGCCATGGGATCAGGCCCAGAGCAGTAAACAACCTCCAAATTTTCTGCCTGTCATGGTAGCTGGCACTGCCCACTGTCTACTTGAAAATAGCAAGGATGTTTCTTCATGTGGCTTCAGGAAAAGCTACTACTGTCCGACTCTATGAAGATGCCCCATATGCTCAGGATGGGGTCATAGTTAGCCTTAAGTGTCCGAACCTAAAAGCTTATCGGAAGGGAGCATCGATGGCAGCATAGTTGGCCTGTGGTTGGACTGTCTGATTGTTAAATAAAGTGGAAAATCATCTCTGAGTATAGGCAGCGTCCTGTCATGGGCTGGGCCATGAGCTGCATGAGGGCAGGAGGGCTAGCGGAGTCTCCTCTCTCTCTCTCTCTCTCTCTCTCTCCCCCCCCTCCCATCTCTCTGTCTCTCCCTCCCTCCCTCCCTCCCTCCCTCCCTCCCTCCCTCCTTCCCTCCCTCCCTCCCTCCCCCCCATCTTGACTGTGGACATGATACCTTAAGCTCTAGCTCTGATTTCCCCTCAGTAACCGACTGTGACCCAGAACTGTAAGCTGAGGTTCACCCTTTTACTCCCCCGAGGTGCTTTAGGTCAAGGTGCTTTCCCACAGCAAACAGAAATGGAAGTATAGCCAATAAAATGGTTAACGAAAGCAAGGCCAGTGTTTAGCACACCCAGTGTTTTCCAAGCTTGAAGAGAAACCATTGCTCATCCACTTAATAGTTCAAGCAAATTTGTTAGGTGGTTGGGAGAGACCTCTGTACCACAGCAATCCCTCAGACAGTCAAGGAAACCGGTACCACAGTATCTAGACAAATGGGAGAAGAGTCTGAACCACACATAGGAAACGGTTTTAAGGGTCAAGCCTGAACTCAAAAATATGTAATTCTACTGCCTCCTGTGGGCAAGAACTCAGTCACCTTTTCACATCTAAGAATAAAGAAGCTGGAAAATTAGACTCTTACAGTGGGAATAAAGAAAAGGAGATGTTTTCTGAAAAACAGTTTCATGCCGATAAGTATTACCAACACTCCATTGCGCTAAAACTAGGGCTGTAGCTAGAGACATGGCTCAGCAGTTGAGAGCACTTGCTGCACTTGCAAAAAGACAGGAGTTCGAGTCTCACTCAGCATCCTCATGGGGGAACTGTCCTCAGTTGCAGCTCTAGGAGATGCGATGCGTCCTCTGAACTCTGGGGGCACCAGGGACCACTGTGCTGAACTTAACTTCATTCTGGCAAACCACTCACATGCACAAAGTAGTTTTTTGTTGTTATTGTTCAAACTGGTTTGTATAGTTATCACCTGGTAGAAATAAAGCTACCTTAAAAAAAAAAAAGCAATTTAGAAACAACACTTCCATTTTCAAAGTCTCCTTTACCATTTCTCTCTTCCTGTTGCTCTACTGTGGAAGCTGTGTTGTTAATCCTGTGGAAGCTGTGTTGTTAACAGTCTGCTAGTGACCTGACTGCACCGGGGGGTAAGTGAGGAGCTTAACTTCGTAGTGTGCACTCACATTCAAGAAGAAATGCAATTAGCAATAAAACATGACACATAAACAGTAGTTAATTTTTAGATGAAACATGAACTTAAATGCCAATACATGTTTTATTACTTCACTCATAAAAATCACAGTTCTCCAAACAGCTTAAACTACGAGAAATATGACCAAAATTTAGAGTGATGTCATCAATCTGTAAGAGATCTGCCTTTACTACTGGGCAATTATACCGGAACAGTTTTTATCCTATAACATTAAGAAACTGTTGGCAAATAACAAAATGCTGAGGAAATGGTATGAGAATGAAGGAGTGACAGCCTCGTTAGCTGTCATGGAGACCCTCAGGAAAACCCTGGGACCAGCACTCGTGATTTCTTCTGCAAAGATAGTGATAACATGGTCAGAAGAGCTCTCCAATGTGGAAAGCAGAAATCATGCAGGTTGTGCTGGACAGAGCATAGCTTGTGGACCTCAGTCAGGGACTGTCACCCTTGCCTGGGTGAGATAATAAAACCACTCTAGACACCAGCTTGGTGATAGCTAAGCACAGCTCAGCACTGTGCTTTATACAGAGTAGGGAGACAGCAGAGTGCCATTGGCTGAGATCTGCTTGTAGATGTCTTCATTAGTCCCAAGGAAACGTTTAAAAAATTAAATAAGTAGGACAGAGGAAATAGCAAAGTTGGTAAAGCGCCCCGGTGCAAGCATGAGGGCCTGAGTTCGATTCCCAGAACCGGCATTAAAAAGCCTGGTGTGAGGCCTATGATTCCAGCACCTGGAGGCTAGATCAGGAGGCTTATGAGTTGGAAGTTAGCCCTCTCATTTAAAAAAGCAGGACAAAATAAAAACTCAAGCATATATTTTATTTATATAGATACTTGAGTGGAATTATCAACAATTCTAGCTTAGTGTGTAGGTGCAAAGGTTATTTTTTTAATGTTCCAAACTTATATAAATTATCCTTCAATTTGTATACTAAAAATCTACAGTTGGGGTGTTATTACATATTTGGAAAGGCAGTTTAATAATGATTCTAAAGTGTTGCATATTATGTTTAATATGGCTTAATAAAATATATTTTTAACTTTTTATTTTAAAAAGCCAGGTATGAAGATATGTGCTTGTAATCCCAGCACTGGGGAGGTGGAAATGAGTGGATTGGGTCCGTGGAGCTCCCTGCCAGCCTGACTAACCAATTCAGCAAGCCCAGGCCTTGTCAAAGAACCTATCTCTACAAGAAAGGTGGATGGTGCCTGGAGAAACATGCCTGAAGTAGATCTCTGGCCTCCCCATGCGTGTGCGCCCACATTCATGTGTACCTACCTGCACACACATGAACAGGTACACACATAAAAATAAAGTAACATTAGGGTCCATCCAGAGAGATGGTTCAGTGGTCAAGTACACTTGCTGCTCCTCCAGAGCTCCAATTCCCAGCAGGAATCCACAGTTGTCATTATGATCATCGCCATTTTGAGGATTCAGCCTAACCATGATATCTTAAACGAGTTTGGTACCGAAAAGGAGGAGGGGCTCTACTTGACAACAGATCACCCTTTAAAGCAAGATTTCTAAAGCTGTGGGTTATACTCCCTTTGGCAAACCTCTGTCTCCAAAAATAGCTACATTACAATTTGTAACAGTAGCAAACTTGCAGTTATGAAGTAGCAATGAAAATAATTCATGGGTGGGGTCAGCAAGAGAAACTGTATTCAAGGATCGATCGTAGCATTAGGAAGGTTGAGAGAGAACCACCACCTCTTTAAAGGGGCTGTTTAGGCAGAGCAGAGAGAGAAATACAGAGACAAGACGGCCGGTGGGGAGGGGTAACTCTGTGAGGAAGTGCCCCATATTTAGAGGTTGCAAACCACCTTAGTGACTTTGCTATCATTTTCTATGCGAGGCTGGCTGGACCAAAGGAATCTTAGTGGACAAAGCCTGGAGGGGTAATTTTGAGTTTCTACACGTTGTTTATTCGGACCAGACTCTGCTCCCAAGAGAAGCAGAGAGTGGAAAAGGATAAATTAAATGAGTAGGCCAGCTCTTCGCGTTGGAAAATCATCACATTTACCCTGGGATTCCTGGAGTTTGGCACTTAGAGGCGGCACCCGGGAAACTCTGCTACTATGGAAACGGTAGCGGTTGACCAGAGGGTTAGGAACAGGTTTGGGGGGAAGGGAGCCGGATCCGTTCAGGAACTGGGCGTGGTCTCCGTTACCAAGGAGTCAGGGACGCTCAGACCTGGCCTCAGCCCAGTTTTGAGGCCAATGCACCTCCCATCCTTCCTATGGCACCCAAGAAGGAGAAAGGCCCGGCCGCTGGGAGCGCAAACTCTAAGGTTTGGGAACCCTCGCTCATAGCTGCACATTTGAACCAGGTAAGCCTAGCCTCTCAAGTGTCCTCAGGCCAGGCACAGGGAGCCTGGAGCACTCTGCTCAGTACTGCTCGGCCAGGTCCTAGCGCTTCCCAAATCACCCAGGGTATCCTGATCAGGCAGGGATTGACAAAGAAGTGAACATGAACATGAATGCTGGAGAGAGAGAGAGAGAGAGAGAGAGAGAGAGAGAGAGAGAGAGAGAGAGAGAGAGAGAGAGAGAGAGAGAGAGAGAGAATTCAGTGGTAGTGCTGAAGGAGGCCCTAGGTTCAGTTGGCAGCACCAGAAGAAAAACAAGACAAGAAGGGACTCTCTGCCCTGCAATTTCAAATGGCGATGACAGATCTGTGTGAGGAGGACAGGGGCTGCTCGGGGGAGGGGGCCTTTCAGGGAAGGCTTCCAGATGGTGTGCCCTGGTTGCACTGAGACTGTTACCCTCCTGAACTGTTTCCTTCCTATTTGAGGGCTAATCATCTGTGGCCCCGCCCACAGCGATATTTTAATAAATGTCGGATGTAAACAGGCAGGACCCAGGACGAGCATTCGTAAAAATAGAAAGATACCTAGAAGAAAATAAGCAGAAGCTCCCGGAAGTCGCACCCTGACTGCAGTACAGGGCGCCATCCTTGAGGACTTGGTCTTCCCAAGTGAAATTGTGGGTAAGAGGATCCATGTGAAACTGGACGGCAGCCGGCTCATAAAGGGTCATTTAGGCAAAGCACAGCAGAACAACGCGGAGCACAGGTGGAAACCTTTCCAGGTGTGTACAAGAAGCTCCCAGGCAAGGATGTTAACTTTGAATTGCAGAGTTTCAGTTGTAAAGAAAATGACTGAATAAGATGTCATTCATAGTAAAAAAAAAAAAAAAAAAAGAAAGAAAGAAAAAAAAGAAAAGAAAAAGAAAGAAAGAAAAACGAAAAGAAAGAAAAGAAAAAAGAAGAGAAAGAAAAGAAAAAGAAAAAAGAAAGAAAATGTTCGTATGTAATGGCTTGCCTTGTTTTGTTTTCTATTGCTTTGATAAACAACCATGATCAATAGTGACTTGGAGAGAAAAGGGTTTATTTCATCTTTAATGTCCACCACTGAGGGAAGTGGGGGAAGGAACTGGAAGTAGAAACCCTGCAGGAATTCCGCTTCCTGATTCTGGCTCACACTCAGCTAGCTCTTTTACACAACCCCAGCCCACCTGCCCAGGGGATAACGCCTTCTTCAGTGGGCTGGACCCTTCTCCATCCATCAGTTACCAGGACTGTGTCTCGCAGACATGGCCACAGGCCCCTCTTTTGTGAGCAATCCCTTATCTGACACTCTCTCAGATGACTCTAGGCTGTGTCAAGCTAACAGATGAAACAAATTAGGACATACTCCATGCCACTGAATCAAACGTATTCCTCTGGGGCCGTCGAGAAGGCTCAGTGGTTAAGAGCACTTGTATCTCTTGCAGAGGACCAAGATTTCATTCCCAGAACCCACATGGTAGTTCACAATTGTCTGTGACTCAAGTTCCCATGGACCCTACACATTATTCCGGCCTCTGTGGGCACCAGGAATGTATATGGTACATATACATATGTGCAGGCAAAACACTCATACACATAAAATTCAATATACAAAACACTCATACATATAAAATACGTATACAGAAAACAAAACAGGGCAATTACATAAGAATATATATTCAAAATATATGAATATATTCATCCATTCTGAAGGCATAGGCGATCAGAGGAACTATCTGCTTGTTGCACATTGCCACAAATGCACAGAACAATCTATGACTCAAATCGGAGGGTCCAGATTCATACTGGTCCAGTTTCCACTCATCTCGGCCCATCTTCACTGAGAAACCCAGGGGCTTCTGACACCAGCACTCAGAAATCCATGTCTGGGCTCTAATGTTTCTAAGCCCAAGTAGAGATATGGGGAAAGAAAGGGTACTTCTGGAAATGCCAACCTGCCATTGGGAACCTCTTGTGAAAGTGGAGAATGGGTGTGGTTTGGTTTTTCACTTTGTACATGGATATATGATTTACTAGAGAGTTCGGAGATAAGGATCTTGTGCTGCCCTGCAGGGAAATGTTGCCTATTTATCCCTGTTTTCCAATGCAAGTGTTTCTTCCTCTCTGGGAAGTAATTCTATCTGATATCAAAATTAGTCCTGGTGAGTCCCATGAAAATAGTCTGACACTCCTGTTGCTGCTGTCAGGTCATGCATCACTACTATAAGTCTTCTGCATGGTTTCAATAACTCGAGAGTGAAAGGTGTCAACTCTATAATCCCCACTTACGTGCTTGGGTTCTCAAGGATGTGTGTCAAATCACTCTGTGAAAGTACCCTCGCTTTTGCTTTCACAAGTCAGAACTAGCCAAACTGATTTTCTCCATTTTTTTTTTTAAATGCTGCTGATCAAGTTGGGCTTTGAGTGAGCATGTCTGCCTGAACCACAGGGTTGGAGGAGGTGCTTGACACTATTAGTCTAGTTCTGCAAGCATGAAGCTGTAGTTTTCCTAGTTGAACTGAAAACCTACATGCACTATTTTTCCTTATGGTTTGAAAATATTAAATAATAATCAGCTTTCTTGATCCTGTTCAAACAATACAGTTTCAATAAATCTTCTATACTAGTAGATATAATTGCAAGTCAAAATACTATGTAGCTTTAGCCACAAAGTGAATGAACTCAGTTTTCTTCTGTTTGTTGGAATACATGTTTTGTTATTATTGGAAGAAGATGAATGTCTTCCACTTCTTCCCATATTTTGTTAGCTTGACTTTTAGAGAAAATCCTCACATCAGCTTAGTAGTTCAATGCCTAAATGCATGGTCTAACCATGAGAGTAACTGACTCTGAATTTGGCTAAAAATGACCACGTGTGTATGAACTTTTTGTTGATAAGGTTTGGTAAGAAGTTCTACATGTAGTACATATCTTGAGAATATGTTGTTATTCATGTACAGATGTGTGCTTGAACATTCATGTGCTAATGTGTGTTTTGGATTGGGGCATGGAAGACAATGTAGTGGTCTTCTGGTATTCCAGAAGATAGTTTTCAGGGCAAATCAGTAGTAGTTCTTATTGATGAATCCAAATCAGTAGTAGTTCTGATCTCACTTTGAGAGCAGACTACAATGGAATTTAGCAGAAAAGCCAAGCTCACAATTTGGTTCTGATAAATTGGCCTCTTTTCCCTCTTACATCTATCAATCATGAATAGGTAAGTTGATTAATTATTGGAGGTCTGGCCCCTCACGACAGAATTCATCTCAACTTTTCAGTACATTTTAGTTATTTCCAAAACATAAAATGGTGACAAAGACTAGAGGGCGTCCAATTACCAATCACAAAGCAGCTAGGGGAGAATGGAGGGCAGGATGACAGAAGTCAGCTGGAGTGGCCAGGAAAATACTTTGCTCTCCCTCTGCCAAGACGCTTCTTAATAGGTATGAAATATCACACCTCAAATCTGAAAAGAAAAAAAAAAAAAAAAAAAAACGGGCTTAGATGCATTGTCATGTCACCGAGACTCTAAAAATAGCAACATAGAAATGTGAGTGACTGTGACCCCTGTGTGATCTGTAATGGCTTTAGTACAGCAAAGATGCTTTGCCACAGTCATTCCCTCTTTATCTGCTGCTTCACTCCCTGTGATGTCAGCTGTCCTCAGCCAGCTGTGGTCTGGAAGCATCAGGTGGAAGTAGATGGAATAGACCACTTGTAGATGTTAATCTGCACAGCCTTCTCAGTGATGCTGCCAAGTCCTGGACCATATCCCACTCTGTCTCACCTATGACATGAGCCACCCTTATGCCCACTGTGTCCACAGTGCACATGCAATTCGCCCACTCGTCTCTTCGAAGCCATCTGGTGTGTCATACACACTGCTGTGCAGTGCATGAGGATTCATATTGCACCACATCTCACCATCATCTCACTTGACACTAGCGTCATGGTGCAGGGGCTGTTATGATGGTGCTTAGGATGCACCAAAAACTGCTGAGAAGTGCATCCTTTAAGTGAAAAGGAAGGAGTTATTGATTTAATAAGGAAAGAAAGCAAGTAGATTCTGAGACTGACTGAAATGAGAGTGGGCATCCTGTCAGCCCATTTGTAGGAAAAGGAAAAAGACACTATTACTGTAAAGACTGAAAAAGTGTTATGTCTACGGTAAGTGCTGAGTTGAGACAGGAATGGCAGTAAGTCATGGGATTCAACACTATCCACAGTGTCAGGCAGCAAATAGGTGTCTTGGAATATTGCCCCAGGGGATGGACACTATCATATAAATGAAAATGTTTCCATGTAACTGTCAAGGCACATGCCATTGGCTACAATGAAGGGAAAGAGACGTTAAAGCCTGTTAGTAGTGGTCCTTCAGCGAGGCTCACTTCCCTTCCCTTCCCTTACTCACCCCAGCTGGCTTTGTCTGTTTCCTGTTATTGTAACAAACTGTTTTCACTGGATAATTTACAGAGAAAAGAGATTTCTTTCCTGCATATCTGAAACCTAGTAAGTGCTAAAACATGGTGGCAGCACCTACCAAGAGCCCAGGCTGCACCATAATACAGTGGCGGGTGGCACATGGCAACTAAGCTTCTCCTGTGGAAAAAACTGAGTGGGAGTGGTGTCCACTTGTCCGAATTGCCTCTTGAAAGTAATTACACTTTACCATGAGCTTTCAGGTGGGGAATCTCAAACCATAATACCAACCTCTGGAAGCTGCCTTTCTTCTCTCTGTCTGAACTTGACCTCTGAAAAGGTTTTATGTAGGATAACCATACAGCCTTTACTTGTATGACTGGCTTGTTTTGCTTAGCGTAACATCTTTGATGGTTTGGTTTTGTCATGTGGGTTAGAATTCTTTTACTTTAAGGTACATAGCACGCTTTTTTTGAACCACCTATCCATTGGTGAACACAGGGTTGTATCCCTCCTTCACTAGTGTGAATACTGCTGTTGATGATATAGCATACAAAAAAAAAAAAAAAAAAATGCACTAGGGTTCCTGCTTTGAGTTCTGAGAATCTGTGAAGAACTGGGTTAGCTAGATCATGTGGCATGTAAGATTTTTTTTTCCTTTTTCTTGTTGCTGTTTTTTTTTTTTTTGAGGAGCCACCATAATGGCTAAATTTTGCCTTCCTACCAGATATGCACAAAACATTCAAGTTCTTTGCATCATCACCAATGTATATAATGTTCTGGGGTTTGTTGCTGTTGTTGTTTTGAATTTCTCTTTGGCGGTGTTTGTAATAACCCTAACTGGCGTGAGGTGGTATGTTCCTTGTGCCTTTATTTTCATCTCCCTAATGATTAATGGTGTTAACACATCCTTCTCAATCTCACCCATACTTCTTCTTCTGCCAATTTATAAACTGATCTGTTTGGTGATTTATTATCAAATTGCAAAATATTTTTTTAAACTCTTCTAGATAGAAACCCCTTGGCTGATATTATATTTCACGTAAATGTGTTTTCCTACCCCAAGATCATGTTTCAATACAACAGACTAGAAAAAGCCCCAGTGTCTCATTTCCACATAGAAACATTAAACAACAATAATGGGGGGCGGGTAAGAGTTTAAAATTAAAATAGCCCTTGAGAAAGTGTAGAATCTAAAATCAGTCAAAGATCCAAGGCCACAAATAAGGCAGTGGTAAGCAAAGAGTTCGTTCACAGTTTTTATTCTCATGTGCTGCCTTGGGTGGTGTGGCCACAACACGGTCAGGACCTTCCATCCTGGTTTGTGTTCTGTGCTCCTTAGACTGCGTATTTCAAATAGTCAGTGTTCAAGCTTGCGGATTTCTTACACTTCCTGTTCAAGGCTTCGGGCAAATCCCTTTCACAGAGTTCTCAGCTCAAATGCTGTGTTTTTTCAGAACTGAGGCTTCTGTTGCATCTTAATTTACAAGTATAATCCGTCTCTGTCTCTGTCTCTGTCTCTCTCTCTCTCTCTCTCTCTCTCTCTCTCTCTCTCTCTCTCTCTCTCTCTCTCTCCCTCCCTCCCTCTAAAATAGCTAGGTGGAAAATCAAAATAATAGCTTCCTTTGTTATTTTTTATTTATTATGATTTATTTACATTACATCATGCTTGCTATCCCCTTCGCTCTTAACTTCCCGTTCCCACTCTCCCTCTCTCTTCTGCACTATTTCCCTTTCCCTAGACCTCTGATGGGGCGGCCTCCTCCCCCCACTGTCTGGCCACAGCCTATCAGGTCTCATTTGGATAGTATGTCTTCTTCCTCTGTGTGCCCACTAGGCCATCCTGCCAAGGGGCAGGGATCAAATCATAGACACCAGAGTGCATGTCCGAGGTGCAGCGGCAGTCCCCCCCCACACACACACAAACACTCATGTGGAGAATGAGCTGTCCATGGGCTACATCTGAGCAGGGGGTCTAGGTTCTCTGCATGCATTGTCCTTGGTTGGTGCATCGGTTTGTGCAGGACCCCTGTGTCCAGATCTGCCAGTCTTGATGGTCTCCCTGTGGAGCTCCTGACCCCTCCCGGTCCTTATATTCCCCCACACACACTCTTCCACACAAATCTTGGCACTCTGCCTGGAGTCCTGCTTTAAGTTCCAGCATCTATCCCCTATCCCTCACTGGGTGGAGTCTTTCAGAGGACATCTATGTTGAGCTAATATCCACTTATAAGTGAGTATATACCATGAGAGTCTTTCTGGGTCTGGGTTACCTCACTCAAGATGATCTTTTCTAATTCCATCGATTTGCTGGCAAATTTCAATATTTCCTTGTTTTTTGATAGCTGAGTAGTAGTCTGTGGTGTAAATGTACCACAGTTTCTTTCTTTTTTTTTTTTTTTTATTAATTTATTCTTGTTACATCTCAATGTTTATCCCATCCCTTGTATCCTCCCATTCCTCCCCCCCCCCCCATTTTCCCATTATTCCCCTCCCCTATGACTGTTCCTGAGGGAGATTACCTCCCCCTATATATTCTCATAGGGTATCAAGTCTCTTCTTGGCTACCTGCTGTCCTTCCTCTGAGTGCCACCAGGTTCATTCTTCGGTTGAAGGACATCTCAGTTGTTTCCAGATTCTGCTTATTACAAATAAAGCTGATATGAATATAGCTGAGCAAATGCCCTTCCTGTATGGTGGGGTATCTTTAGGGTATGTGCGCAGAAGTGGTATAGCAGGGTCTTTAGGTAGCACTATTCCCATTTTTCTGAGAAAGCACCAGATTGATTTCCAAAGTGGCTGTACAAGTTTGCATTCCCACCAGCAGTGGTGGAGTGTTCCCCTTTCTCCACATCCTCGCCAGCATGTGCTGTCACTTGAATTTTTGGTCTTAACCATTCTGATAGATGTAAGATGGAATCTCAGAGTTCTTTTAATTTGCATTTCCCTGATGACTAAGGACGTTGACCATTTCTTTAAGTGTTTCTCGGCCAATCAATATTCCTCTGTTGAAAATTCTCTGTAGCTCTGTACTCCATTTTTTAATTGGATCATTTGGTTTGGTGGTGTTTAGTTTCTTGAGATCTTTATATATTTTGGATATTAACCTGTTGTAGGATGTAGGGTTGGTGAAGAGCCTTTCTTTAAATGTTTCTTGGCTATTTGATATTCCTCTGCTGAGAATTCTCTGTTTAGCTCTGTACCACATTTTTAATTGAATTATTTAGTTTTGTTGGTATTTAATTTTCTTGAGTTTTTTTTATGTTAGGTGATGGAAAGATCTCCCATGCTCATGGATCAGGAGAACCAACATAGTACAAATGGCCATCTTACTAAAAGCAATCTACAGATTCCATGCAATCCCTATCAAAATAGCTACACAATTTTTAAGACCTTAAAAAATAAATTCTCATCTTCATATATAGAAAAAAAAACAGAATAAGAGCCGGGCGTGGTGGTGCACACCTTTAATCTTAGCACTGGGGAGGTAGAGGCAGGTGGATCTCTGTGAGTTCAAGGCCAGTCTGGTCTACAAAGTGAGTCCAGGGCAGCCAAGGAAACACAGAGAAGCCCTGTCTCAAAAAACCAATAACCAAAAACCAAAAAAAAAAAAAAAAAAAAGAAAGAAAGAAAGAAAGAAAGAAAAGAAAAGAAAGAAAATAGAAAAGAAAAGAAAAACAGAATAGTTAAAACAATCCTGTACAAGAAAAGATCTTCCAAGGGAAACTCCATCCCTGATCTCAAGCTGTATTATAGAGCAACAGTCATAAAAATGACATGGTACTGGCATAGGAATAGACTGGTTGACCAACGGAATAGAATCGAAGGCCCAGAAAGAAACCCATACACCTATGGACACTTGATATTTAACAAAGAAGCCAAAACCATACAATGGAAAAAAGATAGCATCTTCAACAAATGTTGCTGGTCTAACTGAATGGCTACATGTAGAAAAATGCAAATTGATCTATATTTATCATCTTGCACAAAACTAAAGTCCAAGTGAATTAAAATCCTCAACATAAAACCAGACACACTAAATCTGTTAGAAGAAAAAGTGAGGAAAAGCCTTGAACTCATTGGCACAAAAGAAAACTTCCTGAACAGAACACCAAATACCTCAGGCTCTAAGATCAACAGTTAATAAATGGGACCTCATGAAACTGAAAAGCTTCTGTAAGGCAAAGGGCACTGTCCACAGCATAAAACATCAGCATACAGATGGGGGAAAGGTCTTCACCAACCGTACATCTGACAAGGGCAATCTATTTGTATCCTCCTTGAATTTGGGCGTTCCTTTCTTTACCCCCTGTAGTTTTCTCACCATGTTAAGACAGCTGTTTAGAAACATCTGTCTAATAAATCCAATGCATATCTTTCTTCATGGAGACTTATTATTTTAATAAGCCATGTTTTCCCACTTTCTCCATACATATTTTGTTTAGTCAAAAACAGGGCACTTAGGAACTTGCAACCATTCCAGGGTTTGCAGATGGGCACGGAAGAGTGCAGTGCATTAGGACATACCCTAACCGCCAGTGACAATCCATGAGTAAGTCTCAGGTCTTCTCTTGTTGACTCTGCCCTCCAGACTCGCTGGGTCTAAGTTTGAAAGTTTTCTGTTTCCTCCAAATATCTGACCACTTGTAAACATCAGAGCTTCCCAGACAATCTCACAGCATCTTTCTCTTGGAGCCATTGCTATTTTATAGTGTATCTCTACCCATAATCCCTTTCCCCAGGATCTATGGATCTTAATTCCCTTGAACCTTTAATGTGTTCAAAGCGTTTCACAGCCTCCTTCAGCTTTGTCAACCCATGTGCACACTTCTCTGTTCTCCCTGGATGTAAGCTCTGGATCATAGATATAATCAGCCCCTTTTACGACCTACAGAAAGAATCAAATAGAAGCTCTACTCTGCTCTGCCCATGGGAAGGAGCTGGGATGCGCCATCCCAACCACGTCACAACCACAGCACCCAAGTCAGCAAACAAGAATAAAAGCACCCAAGAAACACCTTGCTTTACCACCATTTAATTTGTCGCAGTAAATTTTTGATTCCAGAGATTATATTTTCTCAAGGGTTATTTTAATTTTGAGGTTTTATTTTTTTCTTTTTGTTGTTCTTGTTTGGTGTTTGTGTGTGGAAAAGAGGTCCCAGGCCTTCCTATTCTGCTGTCTTGATAATTTCACTTTGATTCAAGATATTTTTATCACAGTTACATTTTTTTTCTCCATTTCTTCCCTGCCTGCCTTACAGCAGGTGATGCTCAGAAAAGGGAAATGAACGGACTGCTTTATTTGTGACAGCGTATGAGGCCTGGCATGTATGTTTCTTTTTTTAAAATATATTTTACTAATTTATTCATATTACATCTCAATGGTTATCCCATCCCTTGTATCCTCCCATTCCTCCCTCCCTCCCGTTTTCCCCTTATTCCCCTCCCCTATGACTGTGACTGAGGGGGACCTCCTCCCCCTGTATATGCTCATAGGGTATCAAGTCTCTTCTTGGACATATGTTTCTATTGGAATTTTGTACTAGAGTCAAAACTTCCATACCAATACAAAGAAAAAGATCTTTGATTTGAGCTGTAGAGCTGTCAGCAAACCTGGAAGAGAGCTCTTGGGTTTTTTAAGGTAGTATGTGCTTTTCTCCTCATGTTGTTCATCATCCTGGTATTCACCAGGCTTCTCTAGAGATTGGAGCTCCTTGGGGTTTCTCACAGCTAGAATTTGCTTCAGAAGTTTGTAAATTGCAATAATTGAATTCTTTTATATTCACACACTATCTGAGGGAGACTATCTTTTAATTTGTCCCTAATACAATGCATCATTTTTAATCCCTAGCTCAATGCAGACATCAAGTACACAATTGCCTATTGACAGGAGGGCTACACCATTCTTTTCCCCCCTTTGGAACAGAGATTTATTTATTTACTTTTTTATGTGTAAGATTTTTTATTGATAATATTCATATTACATCTCAATTGTTATGCCATCTCTTGTATCCTCCCTCTTGCTTTCACCCTATTCCCCTCTCCTATGACTGTGATTGATCCTAGGGTATCAAGTCTCTTCTTGGTAGCCTGCTATCCTTCCTCTGAGTGCCACTGGGCCTATCCATCCAGGAGACATGGCCAAATATCAGGCACCAGAGTTCATGTGAAAGTCAGACCCCACTTCCCACTTAACTGTGGAGAATGTCCTGTCCCTTGGCTAGATCTGGGTAGGGGTTTGATGATGACTGCAAGTATTGTCCTTGGTTGGTACCATAGTTTGAGCAGAACCCTTGGACTTAGATCTGCCCATCATAGTGTTCTTTTTATAGGTTTCTAGGACCCTCTGGATCCTTCTATTACCCCATTCTCCCATACCTCTCTCACCTAGAGTCCTAATAGGATGTCCTCCACTCTATCCCACTTTCCTGATAAGTGGGACATGCCCCTTGGGCATGGGACATGCCCCTTGTGCTAGTGTCCAGATATAAGTGAGTATATACCATTTGACTCTTTCTGCTTCTGGGTTAACTCACTCATTATGATCATTTCTAGTTCAATCCATTTATCCACAAATTTCAGGAATTCCTTGCTTTTAATAGCTGAGTAGTATTCCATAGTGTAAATTTATCATAGTTTCTTTATCCATTCTTCTACTGAAGGACACTTAGGCTGTTTCCATGTTCTGGCTATTACGAATAAGGCTGCTATGAACATGGTTGAGCATATGTCCTTGTTGTGTGCTGGAGCTTCTTCTGGGTGTATTCCAAGGAGTGGAATAGCTAGGTCTTGAAGTAGCCCTATTCCCAGTTTTCTGAGATAGTGCCAGATAGATTTCCAAAGTGGTTGTAATAGTTTGCATTCCCACCAGCAATGAAGGAGTGTTCCTTTTTCTCCACATCCTCGCCAGCATGTGGTGTCACTTGAATTTTTGATCTTAGCCATTCTGATGAATGTAAGATGGAGTCTCAGAGTCATTCTGATTTGCATTTCCCTGATGACTAAGGAGGTTGAGCATTTCTTTAAGTGTTTTCTCAGCCATTCGATATTCCTTTGTTGAGAATTCTCTGTTTAGTTCTGAGCTCCATTGCTCAATTGGATTATTTGGTTTGTTGGTGTTTAATTTCTTGAGTTCTTTACATATTTTGAATATTAGACCTTTGTCATTTGTATGCCTTTCTTTTATTGTGATCAAACACACAAAACTTTACAACACAGGACAGTAGAAACCCATGCACCCCTTTACCCACACAAAGTCCTTGCTCCCACAGTCGTCGATTTCACTGTGGAATGATTTCAGCCACCAAATGTCCCAATTAAAAGCCTGGGCCCTCTTACCACCATTTATCTAACAATTGCCACCATTATTCTCTTTATTAAGCTTTTAATTTTTCTTTAATATAAGTATTTGGAAATATTTAGAAGCACCTGACCTATTGATGTCCTTCCTGAGACACAAAGCCTTGCTTCTAGTTTCTATACTTCCATTCTCTCTGTGTGCTCTCCCTTTTTATTTTCAAATAAGCAATCTGCTTTGCGTAATATTGTCCTAGGCACCATGCCCTTTTTAATAGAGGTAACTCTAAAGCAAAGTTTTACTTTTGGTCTCTTACGTCAACTTGGTAGCTTTACTACAAAGTGGGGATTGGCGGAGTAGCCTTCTCGTTTATAGAATGTCTGCTGGAGTCTATATCATTAGTACTTAAACTTGAATTCAAAAGGTTCCTCAAAGCAAATAAACAAATCTAAAAGGCACACTTGACTTGTCTGGAACATGGGCTTTCCTCCATGGTGGCTCTTGTCCCCGACTTCCCTCTACCCACACTTTTTGTTTAGCTGTAGCTCTCGGCTTTTCCCTGGGGCAGGTGACTGAAAACACTTGAGTATGTACCGGGCTGCGATGACAGTCTCAGGCCTGTGTTCTCCACTCCCTCCTCCGTGTCCCTGGCACTGTCATGCTCACAGCCACCAATGATCCATTTGGGAACTAAAGGCATGGACTCCTGTATGAGTCCTGTCACACACCGAGAGGCCATGTGTAGTCTCTGAGTGTCCTTCTGTTTCTGTAACGTCTTCTTTCCACTGCTGTTCTCCATCCTTGTGTCTTCATTGCAGCCCAATCCCACACCTTTAGATCCCCGAATTCTTAAAAGAGCCCCAATACTTACTCAACATAGGATCATCTGGCTCTATTCATTAAGCTGGGCCCATTTTTAACCTCACTTTTCCTAAATGCTGCTCACACTGCAAAAGTACTGTGAACCATCAATAATGACTTTGAGCAAATGCTAATCCACCTGCTTTCTTTAGCCCTCTCTAACCTCTAATCAGCTACAACTAATGGATAAGATGGTGTCCTCATAGCACAGATCCATAACCAAGGGGACAAGATGCTGGAATAAGCCCAGCTCGTTAAATCCCATTTCTCAAACGGTGGAATAAATGACTTTCTATTATATCTGAACTTTGGTTTTGTGTTTGCTTTTGTTTTTCATATGAACACAGTACTTCAAAAGGTTGTTACAAGTATAAGACAATGCTTATTTTAACTATTTTATATATATGCATGTCTATAGCATGTAGCTCTTAGTCTTCACTAAATATATGTACACCCCGTGTCTTCTGTTTTCACTTCTCCCTCCCTCCCTCCCTCCCTCCCCTCCCTCTCTCTCCTTGGTCAAACTGAATCTCCATACCCCACAACTGCTCTTATCTACTACATAAGGCTTTATAGAGCATGCCTCACAGTAAGCTTTTTTTTTTCTTTTCTCTTCACTAGTTTATTTATTTAATCACTTTACAGCCTGATTGCAGACCCCTCCCTTCTCTCCACCCAGTCTCACCCTCACATCCCCATCCCCCCCCACTCTCCCTCCCCTTCTCATAGAAGGGTACCAACCCACCCTGGCACATCAAGTTGCAGCAGGACTAAGCACTTCTTCACCCACAGAGACCAGACAAGGCAGCACAGCTAGGGAAAAGGGATCCAAAGGCATACAACAGGATTAGAGAGACAGGGCCTGCTCCAATTGTTAGCCGACCCACATGAAGACCAAGCTGCACATCTGCTGCACATGTATAAGGCGTTTGAATCCAGGCTATGCATGCTCTCTTTGGATGGTGGTTCAGTCTCTGTGAGCCCCCAGCAGGTCTTCTCATGGTGTCCCTGGTCCCTCTGGCTGCCTCAATCCTTCCTCCCACTCTTCCACAAGATTCCCTGAGATCTGCCTCTTGCTTGGCTGTGGGTCTCTGCATCTGTTTCCATCAGCTGTTGGATGAAGCCTCTCAGAAGACAGTTATGCTAGGCTCCTGTCTCCAAGTCAAGGGTTGCTTCTCTTCCATGGGGTGGGTCTAAAGTTGGAGCAGTCATTGGTTTGCCATTTCCTCAATCTCTGCTCCGCCTTTATCTCCACATTTCTTATAGGCAGGGCAAATTTGGGTCGAAGGTTTTGTGAGTGTGTTGATGTCCCCCTAACTCCACTGGAAGCCCTGCCTGGCTACAGAGGGTGGCCACTTCAGGCTCCGTATCTCCCACTGCTAAGAGTCTCAGCAAGATCACCCCCATAGACTCCCAGAGATGCCCCCCACAAATTTCCATTCTCTCTCCCAGTCCTCTCCTGGATTCTCCCCACACCTGGTCCCCATCCCCGTTCCCCTCCCCACCCCTGTCTCACCCAGTTCCCTCCCTCCATCCACTTCAGATGTCTATTCTATTTCCTCTTCTAAGTGGGATTCAAGTACCTTCCCTTGGACCCTCCTTGGTACTTACTTAGCTTCTTTGGGTCTGTGGATTGTAGTGGCTATCCTGTACCTTATGGCTAATATCTACTTATGAGTACATACAATGCATGTCTTTCTGGGTCTGGGTTACCTCACTCAGGATGTTTTTTCTGGTTCTATCCATTTGTAAGCTTTCTTCTCAAAAATATTTATTTGTATTGAGTTTAAATTACGTATATATGTGCAACTACGTGTGGGTAAATATATGTGAGCGCAGGTGCCCATGAAGGCTAGAGGAAGGTGTCAGGTGCCCTAGAGCTGGGGTTACAGGCAGTTTTGAGCTGCCCTGTATGTGTACTTTGACTGAACTCGGGTCCTTTGGAAGAGCAATATGCACTCTCAGTCAGTGAGCCATCTCTCCAGCTCTTTTATACTCTTTTTTTTAAGACACAGTAAACTTTTCTATAAATTTTGTCTGACATTTATCTCCCCTTGCCTTGGCTCTAGGCCCCACATTAAACTCCACACTTAGGTACAGATTCGTTTGGTATCGTTTCATGCATTATAGAACATGAGCTGTTAGGAACCACATTTTTCATCCTTATATACGCTCTACCATAACTAGCATAATTTTAGGCACATGGTACACACATAAATGATAAATTCCACCACTTTGCCCATTAATCTTGGAGTTCCGTGAAGCTTGTGTCACAGAAATCAGTGTGAGTAGCAGACAGGCAGTATGCGTTCTTAGACAAGGTAACAGAGGGTTGGCATAAAAGAGCAGTGCCTGGGGAAGAAGCAGACACGTGAAGGAACTTCTCTAGAACATTCAGCTCATGGTTGCTCCTTATTACACCTCTGATGAGGAATAATATTATTCTCTCACTGACGGCAGGGACACAGTGACAGCCCAAAACTCTTCAGAGCTACATAAAGAGAACTCAGCCAGCCAGGCTACATAAAAAGAGCCTGTTTAGCCAGCAGAGGGCTTGTTCCACAAACGTGAGGACCTACATTCAGATTTCCAGTGCCCAACAAAAACTCTGGGTGCACTGGCTCATGTCTGTGACATCAGTGCTAGGGGAGCAGAGACAGGCCGAGTCCTGGGACTTGGCGGCCATCAGCTTCACTAAATCAGTGAGCTAGCTCCAGGTTCAGTGCAAGATGATGCCTTCTGAAAAATTAGTTAAAACATGACAGAGGAAGACAGCCAACGTTGTCTTCTGACCTACACATGCACACACATGTATGCACACCAACATGCATACATGCACACACATAAATGCGTACAACCACATATACAACATACAACACACACACAAATACACACACACACACATACATACATACACACACAGATCCTGTCTCAAAAATAAAGTGCATGCTTCACAACAAGAACACCAGATTGTGTTACTGTCCCCAAAGGACCCTCTCAACTTTCCATTCCGTTTTGCAGAGACACTTTGCCTGCCAGCCAGGAGGCATGCTGGGAAAGTTCTCCAGGACATTTGGTTCACAGCCTCTCCTTATTACACCTCAGTGGAGACATAATATTTTTCTCTTATTAAATGCAGCGCAGTGACAATAGCTGAGTTGTGAACATTTGGGAAATGGTAAAAAAAAAAAAAAAAAAAAAAAAAAAAAAAAAAAAAGCACTCCTGACGACTTGAACAAAGCCTGTAATTCTTGTAAAGGTTTGGAAAGTGGCACTGAGCTCAAGACAGGCGTTGCTGAGATATTAATGCCCCAGATTGCTTAGGTTAGCAACATCATAGAATATGTAATACCAGGATGATAATAAACCCAGTCTGAGTAGGTTTTGAGGGGTAAATGTGCAATTGAATTGAAGTGCTTAAAGTCATTATAAGTGTAGTTTATCAAAGAAGGGAGCGTGTTTTATTGGTTAGAACCCTTAAGCAATTTCTGAGAGTCAGTGAAGGTTTTTCCCCCCTTTTTGATCCTAAACAGTAAGCTATTTCTCATGTTAATGTGTATTTAAGACTTACTGGAAATACTCATAATACGAGCTGAAGACTGACGTCTGGCAGCAGGCATATTTCTGAAATTGGGTTGGTTTTTACTACTATATTTTCTCAAATATGCCTTCATTGGTATTTACAAAACAAATTGCCAGTTCACACAAAGGTTGTTTTTATAAAAGCCAATGAAAACAGCCGAGTTGCTAGGGAGAATGTTAAAAGGGAAATGGACTTTTCATAACCTCACATTATAATTTCTCCTTTTGGACAAAAATGTATTATTTGAATGAGTTTGGAACTAGAGGGAATTGGGATGTCAAATTATCCCGCCGAGTTGTTATGTGTGATCATTTTTATTGCAAGTGAAAAAAAAAGCATTAAATACAAGTAAAAGAAAAAAAAAGAAAGAAAGAAAAAGGAAAAAGTAAGCGTTGCCAGGGAGTTTGGCAGCAACTTAGGAAAATGCCAGTGAAGAAATGGTGGCTGTTGATTGGGGTTGTCTCCGGCCATGGAAACTGTCATTGGCTCCCCTTTCCCAAGGTGCCCTGCCCAGGGTTCCTGGTCCAGCCTCTTGTGGACTTTCTTTACCCACCCATCTTATCTCCTATTACTGGAAGGAGAATGGCTTCCCCAGTAGCTCCCAGCATGTACAGACTGCCATTCCTGCCAACTGTTTCTCATCCACATCCCCTCCTGCCTGCTGCAGAAAGCAGCTCCCACCACACCTCGCTGGCACTCCCTGACTCCTGGCCTTTCAGTACACTTCACTGGTTGGCACCTTTAATAGTTACCTCTTCTGAGTTGTTGCTCTGCAATTTCAGGGTGACCCTCTGAATGCCTGCTGCCCTCTTATACTACAGATTCCCAGACACCCCAGTCCCCCGATGCTTCAGGTATGGTCTCTCCTGGCTGCAGTGTCTAGCAGTGATGGCACACAGCAGTAGTTCCTCCCAGATGACCACCTGGACTGAATACACTGATGGCATGTTGCTGGCTTAACCTTTTAGCCTTTTTTCTCTTTGAATATGAAAGTCAGTTGCTTCCTGCATGTCACCGTTACAACTTAATGATCTTCAAACCTTAGTTACAACTGCAGGGCAATGATCATACCTCCGCCACTGACATGAAAGCCATTTCTAAGATGACTTAGGCCATCCAACACAGGAGAAGTGCTACCTTGCTTACTATTTAGGCTGCACACATTGTGGAGGACTGCTAAGTGAATGAATCAACCATCAATAAAGCGCTGTTTAGCCAATCAGCTGGGCAGAAGGAAAGGAAGTGGAAGGCGGGACTTCCGGGAGGAGAGAGGAGGAGAAGTTTGGTGATTGCGGAAGGAGGAGTTAGTTTGTATGATTGAAGGAGGACAGTGGGACTGGCCCAGGGGCCAGTGTTTGGAATATATGTATGTTATAAGATTTAGAGTAGCTTGTTTAGTTTATGAGTAGACTCTGCCTGGCTAAGTGCTGGCAGCTTTAAAGTACGTTTTCTGGTAGGCGGAACAGATACAAAATACTGTAACAACGCATCTAAATCCCAACTCTGTGTCATCCCCCATAGTCCTGATCTTGTCTGAGGTCGTAATTCACCAAGACTGTATCAACATTCCCAAGTCCTCTTCCATTGCCCATGATTAATCCTTCAGGCTCCTGTTGGCTCCATCATCTAAAATCTTTGCTCCCAGCACTGTCTCCCTCTTCTGCCTAACCCGAGACAGCCTTTTTTTTTTTTTTTTTTTTTTTTTCCCCAAGCTACAAACTAGCCAAGACTATCAGAGCTCTGTTCCCCCTGTACTTGCTGCCTTAACCTCTAGTCTCCACAAAGCAGCCACACGATCCTCTCAAATGCTTGCTGGGTGTTTCTGGCTTCTCCTGACTTTGTTTCACCCTGCCACCTTGTCCCATTGTAGCCACACTGGCGTTTTGCCTGGATCCTGGAGCCATCAGAAAACACATGGCTGCTTTGGGCTTTGTTTTGCTGTGCCTCGAAGTTAGTCGAGCCGTGCTTGTCCACCCCCTCTCCTTCAGGTTCTGCTTCCTGGATGCCCTGTTGGGAAGACAGGAAATACACCATGAACTGGGTCGTCATCTCACATGCTGCTTTCCTGCCGCATGAGACCAGACTCTGAGAGGGCACGGAGTGGGTCTTTCACTGCTGCGGCGTGCAACTCCCGTGGAGGATGAGCTCGTGCCGCTCCCCAACAGGCGCGTGGAGGATGAGCTCAGATGTGTTGCCTGAGTGAAGGGCTAGTAATGTTCTGTGGGAAGGAGTGCTTGGTGACGGTGTTGTGGCCCTATGAAATAACAACTCAGTAAAATGCATGACAGTGGAAGGTGCTCTTAGCCTAAATAAGTACACATAGTTATTATTTGTAATATCATTTTATTTTATTTTATTTTTCAGATTGGACAGACTCACTTTTTTTATATATATTTATTTTTTTATTAATTTATTCTTGTTACATCTCAATGTTTATCCCATCCCTTGTATCCTCCCATTCTTCCCTCCCTCCCATTTTCCCCTTATTCCCCTCCCCTATGACTGTTCCTGAGGGGGATTACCTACCCCTGTATATGCTCATAGGGTATCAAGTCTCTTCTTGGTAACCTGCTGTCCTTCCTCTGAGTGCCTGTAATATCATTTTATATATAAACTTCAGGCTCAATATAGTCACAACTGAATAAGTCTCCCCATGGCCTTTTGCTCTGTCTTCGCTATAACTGTCCTATTCAATATCATCAACATGAAAATGGCCAGAGATTCTTGCCTGTTCTTTGCTATTAACCCTTCAATTCCACCTCACAATTTCTAACCAACACCATTCTAGAAACCCCACCCTCTCCCCTTACCTGTCTTCATCCAGCAGTGAATATGAAAAATATTTGAACAGTCACCCTATGTCAATTAGGGCATGTATAAAAACATAGATCAGTTTTATTCTCTAAGCTATACCCTGGTAAATGGCTTGTCAGACAATATGATTTTTAGTTTATTATTCATCAAATTGTTCTAACTTCAGAATCACGTCTGGATTGTTAGGAACATTGGTATGGTCTTTGGTTGACATGAGCTGCACTCCTTCTGTGATGCACTTGTCTGTGTACGCTGTGCTCCCAGGAGCATCACTGGGCTCAACCACAGCTTTCCCGCTGAACCAATAATCATTCATGTAATGTGTGTGACGTTCTCTATACACAGAGCTCTTGCTAGTATTTTCAACATACTCAAAAGTCTTCAGTTCTTTTCTAAACTTTTAGTATTGCAAAAAAAAAAAAGCTTCTGTAGCCTTAATTATTCATACTGCGTGAGATCTGGGCATGTGTGGTGTCTTTATGATCTTTATTACCAAGTAAACTATAACATTCTTGGAATGTCACATTTAACTAACTTAATTTTTATAAATCAATGCCATAATTTCATATTAAAATATACATGTTATGATATATAAAGTTTATAACTCATAAATTTTAACTAATTGTACATACTTTGGTCACTCTGATTTCCCTGTGTTATGAACCACAGTGAGATTAGCATTTAGGACTGAGCACACTGAGACAGATCAGTACATTGCAGTGGACTAGCAATAAACCCATTTCTATCAAATTATTGAATAATCAAATAGCATTTCTCTTAGAATTGATATCTTATTTTGTCTCGCTTCAAAATGCACTTTTTACATCCTTGTTTTAACGTATTTTCTCACATTGTTTTGTTGTGTAAGTTAGCATAAGAGGATCGTGGCAGCATCTGTACGTCTGTATTACTACACTTTGGTCACACTCATGCGCTCCTTAGCCCTGCCCAGAGGTTCCCCTCCTTTCCCCTGCTGCTCTCAACATTGTTTTTCTATTACATTTTTCTATTACAATGTATTTCATTACTTCCTGTTTCCCATGTCTCTTAAAGTCTCTTCCTCCCTTCTCATTAGCCCCTTTCTAGTCTCATGACCCTGACCCCCCACATAAATAAACAAACACACATATATACAGACACACATGTACCCCCACACACATGTACCCCCCCACACATGTACCCCCACACACATGTACCCCCCACACATATGAACCCCCCACACATGTACCCACACACATGTGCCCCTACACACAAGAACCCACACACACATGAACCCATACACACATGTGCCCCTACACACATGAACCTACACACACATGTACCCACACACACATGTGCCCCTACACACATGAACCCACACACACATTTTACATCTAGGTTCCTCACATGAGTGAAAACATGCAGTGTTTATTTTTGTGAGTCTGGCTTATTTTACTTAACATAATGGTTTCCAGTTGCTTCTGTCTTCCTGTAAATGTCATGATTTCCTTTTTCTTTAGGGGAGTATAAAAGTCCACTGCCTATATGTACCACTTTTTTTTTTTTTAGCCATTCACCTGTGAGTGGGCAGCTAGACTAGTTCCCTTCCGTGGCTGCCAGGAATGGTGCAGCAATGAGCCTGACCTCGTGGGTGCCACTGTTGCCCCACTTTTCTCAGCACAGTTTGTTAAAGAAGCTTCCTTCTAACATACATTTTTGACAGCTTTATTGAAAACCACACCCCTGCAGCTTAGTGTGTTTGTTTCTGGGTCCTTTGTTCCAATCCACTTGTCTCCCTGTTTGCCTTTGAGCAGCTACAGCAGGGTTGGTACTATGGCTTGGGAACACAATTTGAGAGTGAATGCTGTAATGCCTCCAGCATTGCTCTCTCTGATAAGATTTGCCTTGGCCAATTGAGACCTTTGTGTTTTCCTGTGAATTCTTGGATTTGCATTATTGTCCTGTGAGTAATGTCATTGGGACTAGGATGGCAACGACACTGAATGTGTAGATCGCTTTTGGCACTACAGCCATTCTCACATTGTTTATTCTGTTTACCCAGGAGCAAGGGCAGTCTTCCACTTCCAGCTTCTTCTTTAATGTATTAAAGTATCATTAAGTTCTCATTAAAGAGGATTCTTGCTTGCTTGATTATATTTAATCTCTGTGAGAAGGAAACAGACTGTGGCAACAGAACACTAAACCATACTAAATATAGACGCACACTTAAAATCAGTTACAGCCTACAGTTATATCACCAGCGACCCCAAAGCTGCAACAGAAAACTACTGTTGACTGTACTTTGATCATGAAAGTTATTTAAGGTTACTGTAGGAATAGTAAATAAACGAGAAGAAGAAAAGAGATGTATATCTTAGTTAGGGTCACCATTGCTGTGACAAAAATCCCATGGCCAAATACAGCTTGTGGAGCAAAGGGCCTATTTTACTCACTGTTCCATGTAACAGTTCATCATCAAAAGCAGTGAGGGCAGGAACACACACAGGGCAGGAACCTAGAAGGAGGAGCTGATGCAGAGGCTGTGGAGGGGTGCTGCTTATTGGCCTGCTCTCCCTTGGCTTGCTCAGTCTGCTTTCCTAGACAACTCTGGATCAGCAAGCCCAGGGGTAGTAGCACCTCCCACAATGGGCTGGGCTTTCCCCCATTGATGATTAATTAAGAAAGTGCCCTACAGGCTTCTACAGCCTGACTTTACAGAAGCATCTTCCTACTCTCTGATGACTCTAGTTTGTATCTAGATGACATAAAACTAGCCAGTACAATGTAGAAGGGGGAGAAAAACAGGAGGAATGGGTTAAATAAAGGAAAACAAAGAGTAGACAAGAACGTGATGGTGAGGAAGAGAAAAGAACAAGAAATTACCAAAATTTAAAGAGGGGGAAAAAAGCAACCTGGCTTCCCAATACTAAAAAGTTTAAAAACAAAATTAGATAAATATAAGAATATAAATTTAAAATATTAAAATTTTTAAAAATTAAAAGCATAACAAAATTATTTTAAAATAAATAAGTATAATCAAAATACTACAGCTTGTAGAAGAAGGAAGGAGGAAACCAAGAAAGTAAAAAAAGTAAAAAGAAACTAAGATTTAAAATATTGCTTAGGCTTGAGAGGTGGCTCAGCCGATTAAGGCTAGGCTCCCAACCAAAAAAAGAAAATATTGCCAAAAATAGAAAATCTGTAAACAAAATCAGATAAATATGTGAAGAAGTATAATAATAAATAACATTTTAAAAATTTAAATACAATAAAGTAAAACATCTGCTAAATATCTGCAATAATTAGCTTTAATTGTCAACTGGACACAACTTAGAACATCTAGGAAGAGTCTCAGTGAGGCTGTTAATGTGGGTTGGCCAAGGACCGGTCTGCTGTGGATTGCTGTAACTAAGTGAGCTGATGTGGGAAGACCCAGCCCACTGTGGGAGGCACCATTCCCTAGGCAAAGGGTCCTGAGCTGTGTATCTGCAATGTACCCGCTCTGTACCTGCTGATACAGGGTGAACATCGACAGATGCCAACTTTGGAATCCTGAATTTTACCAGTTAGATCTGCTTTTAGGTATGATTAGAAGCCATTGAGGTCTTATCAGAGACGGTCAATAAATCACTGCTTTGATTCATGTTTCCAAAAATGTTGCTTTGCCCAACTTAAGACTACGAAGGTGCAGTGGGTCAGTAGGCACACAGATGGGGCTGCAGGGACTCACTGGAGGCCCCTCTCCTGGTGATGCTCACCTAAGTAATGAATTATGTTAAAAGTTCCAGTCATTTGTTTTAAAGTGTTTTCCAGTCACTTTATTGATATGCCTTTTTCCAATCAGTTTATTGATATGCTTATTTTCCAATCACTTTATTGACATGCTTGTTTTCTAAATTACTTTATTGATAAGCTTTGATTAAGAACTTATTTCAACTGATTTAACTAAGGACTGATTTGAGATGCCCTTTCAGTTTCCTTGGTCAGGAGTTAGTGGCACATTGGACTTACTGGAAACATGAGCTTCAGAAAATGCAGCTTTGTATGTGCGGGGGGTGGGGGGGCAGGTGATATTTTTCAAAGAGTTTTGCTTGCTCAACTTTAGCGTCTCCAACATTGAGATATGCTGACATCATTGCTGTTAGTTTAGAAGTACAAATTATTGATGTCAGAGTGCTATTTTTTTTTTCCAAAACAGACTTTCTCTGGTAGGCCAGGTTGGCCTCAAATGAATGATCCTTCTGCCTCAGCCTCTCAAGTGCTGGCTTTACAGGAGTGTGCCACCATACCAGGCAATTAATATGGATTTTGCACAATGTAAGTACACATCTCAGTTACGTTTGATTCTCTTCATCTTGTTTCTCCTAGGGAGTCAGGCTTATCTCCCTGTTGTTGATACTTGAAATAATCAGAACTATAATTGGATTTTGCAGTCTCTTTGTGGTACTCTTTAAATTTTTCATCAAGAATTTATGTATTATGCATGCTAAAGACTACACACAATGATTGAATTGCACAATAATCAAAGTAAAAATCAAAAATAAAAAGCATAAAGCAATAGACAGCCTCTGGGGTTAGCTAGGACTGCATGGTACAAACCACTGTGGCTGCCTGCTTTGTCAGAGTCCAGACCACAGCCTGTGGTCTTACCAGGAAGACCATGTGACTTCGGTTACAGGCTCAGAAGTCACAATTGGATGGAAACTAGTCCTCAAAACTAAGCCTGCCTACAGACACACTAGCTCCCCATCTCACATGTCTGGAAGTCTTCTTGATGGGCAATGATGTCCCCGCCCCTTCCAAGTTCCGGAAGAACAGGTTATTTGACAGCCAATTACAAATGACCAGAACCACCTCTTGCAGTATCAGGAGCTTGTGCTCAACCTCACATTCTCGGCTCACCACGACCACCACCACCTTTACACTATTATCAAACAGAATGCACTCAGTTTGCTAAAAGCGCATGTGTGTCCAGCGTCCATCTGGGTTGTCTTCTCACATCTCCTCTATCTCCCTTCTCATGTGCCCACCTGGTTTGTCCTTTTGTAATACCTGCATGGCCCTGTTCACCTCCGTCTTAGCCCTCGGGAGCATTTCCCTCTTTCTCCCTCCCCCTCCAGATGCCTTGTCTCGCTACAGCTGGGCAATTCAGACCAGCAGCTGATGTTTGTTTAAGACACAGCATGTTTTTAGCATACTCTTCCTTCTCAGAGATTACTTGCTAACCTTCTGGTCATTACTGAACCCACGAGCCAAACCCATTCCGCACATGAAACTATTGCTGACCTCCCACATCAATGACCATTTTCTTGTGTTCCCACCACATGAATAAATATCACAGTTATGGCTGCCACACACACACACTTCTTATGCCGGCTTTCCTCTTCCTGGACTCTGGGCTCCTCATAGATAAGGACTGAATAATGTGATCTTTGGGTTCTCTGTCCAGGATGCAATGTCTTAAATGTGTTGTCTTAATTGGAAGAAGGAGAAGGCAAATACAGAGGTTCTTCAAGTCGTTTGTACCAAAACAAACTCCTTTGAACTATGGTCTTTCTTTTCTCCATTACTTCTGTCAAGGTAAAAATGAATGCTGTCACACACGTATTTTTGTAATGTTGGCAAATGTGTGAACTCCTACAGTCTGCTGCTAGGATGAAGATGCAGAACATTGATTTGGAACCTGGATGAGATGAAAACTGTACCATAGAGCTCTCCATGCTCTCCTAGCGAACACCTACTGCTGCTCTGAGAGTTAACACTGCTGAGTTCAGGCATCGTACAAATGATTTAACTCATTCTTGAATGTTCCATAAGTGAGCTGATACCCAATATATTCTCGTGTTCAACACAAGGTCTTCCTGAATGTTTCTGCATCAATAACTAGTTGCTCTTTTTCATTCCCCTTTTACATACATTGTCTTCACCTGGCCCTTGGGTTATCTCTGAGGGAGGGGTTATCATAATGTGTGCACAAGCTCTTCTTTGGCTGTATGCTCTCTTTCCCCTTGGGCAGATGCTCAAGACTAGAAATACTATGTTGTGGGACAAGAATATGTTCAACTTCAGTAACTGCTACCTTACAAGTTCCTGAAGGAACCGCACCAATTCATTCTTATTGGTAATTTATGAGGTTGCAAGTCATCTGTCAAGTTTAATTCTATCATTCTTCAAATATTTATTTATTTATTTATTTATTTATTTACTGGATGGGTTTTCTTTTGACACCATGTAGGTCCTTAGGACTGAACACAGATCATCAGGCTTGGCAGTAAGTGCCCTCAACTGCTGAGCCTTCTCTCCCAACCTTCCATTTGTTTGTTTGTTTGTTTTTCGTGCTCAAACATCAAACTATATTGCTCTTAAGGATGTGTAACATTGACAGATACATTCTTCAAAATATTTGTTTTCATAGTCAGAAATAAGTATTTTTTTACTTTTTTATTTAATTAACTTATTCAGATTACAACTCAATTGTTATCCCATCACTTGTATCCTCCTGTTACTCCCTCCTGCTTTCATCCTATTCCTCCTCCCCCACTATATGGTCATAGGCTATCAAGAAGCACGCTGCCTTCCATCGTTCTCACCAGAACGTTATCTTCCGCCTCTACCCTAAAGTTCTTTCAATTGCTCTGTAACTTAATCCTCTTTTTCTTCACTCTGTGACTCTTTCTAGGTGTTTTAGCCCTTTCACCTGTGCGGAAAAGGAAACCCAGCTTTCCACATGTAGACTCTTTGGTTTTACCAGTGGGGGATGTATGTCTTCTACTTCCCCCTCACCTTTTCCTGTACATGGTAAACAAAGGCTTTCCACAGGCCTGTACTTCAGGGCTCTGGTGGAGATGGGGAGTCATCACATACAGATGTATTTGCTGTGGTTGTTATTAGAGCCTTAGGACCTGAAGCCACAATTTGGGATGTGTTTTCCTCTGTGTATTCACTTCCTGGTCCCATGCATCTTGTGGGCATACCTCCTTAGCTTGCTCACCAATTCCCTACTCACCGTCTCATCATCACAGCTGAAAACAAGACCTCAATCTCTTCGTCAGATCATGTCTGCTGTGTGCCTCCTTGGCCAAGTCTCCGTATCAGACTCTTCATCTATAAAAGGAATAAGTGAGACAAAGTGGCAAGGAAAATAATCTCACAACATGAAAGCACATAATTTTAGATCTCACTCTGTAGTCCATTCTCATATCCTTTGTGGCAGTTAATAAGTTCCATCATCCAAGGTCAGTTCCCAGAATTCCCTACTGTTAACATGTCTTCACGCAGAGAATGCCCCATTTAACCTCACCTCTGTCTCTAAGCCAGATCTTAACCATGACAAATCTTTCTGCTACTTCCATGGTAACTCAATATTTTGGTAGGGAAACTTAGAAAATGCTTTCTAAATGTTTAGATAAATTTTGTTTCCTGGTTTCCCTTGTCTTCAACACTCACCGTCATTTTTGTGTGTTTTTCTTATTCATTTTCTGTTAAATATAATTATAATGTATGACCTGGGGTGGCACAGGCATTATAGCCATTTCTCACTCAGAATATATTGAATAGAAAAGAAAAGCACCGCCCAAACTCTTGACTAAAATCATTCAGTTTAGTAATATTAAGTTCACCCACCCCTGTGTCCTTGTCAGATTTCAGATCCTGGTGCATCCATCACATTTCTCATGCTGTGACAAATTGCCTGATGAAGGCAGCTTAAGGACAGGAGAGTTTATTTTGCCTCAAGAGTTTGAGGGTTTGGTCCACCGTGGTGGGGGTGGCATGGCAGTGAGAGAATCTCTGACTGTGCTGGTAGAAGCATGAGGCCACTAGTCCCATCACATCAAAGTCAGAAAGCAGAGAAGGCTGATGCTTAGAGGGGACCCCAGCCCATGAATGATGTTACCAACACTCAGAGTGTGTCCTCCCCCTTCACTTCAACCTCTCTGGAAACACTCTCACAGGCATGCCCAGAATTCGTCTCCTAGGTAATCTAAATCCTGTCAGGAGGACAATCATACAGAAAAAGAAGAACACATTTCTTTATTTATATTTGTCATTGTCACCATAAAAACAAAGTATCAGAACTACTTACTATCTTATTTGTCACGCACACCTTATGAATTTGGCATTAAACCTTAGAAAAAGTTAGTGGAAGACAAGTTTTACGATGGCAATCCCATCTAGGGACTAAATATTTTAGCCAGGTCTTTGAATTTTTTGGTGATATGAAATCCGCACGTGAGGTGAAGCCTGGTTGTTGACTAGCAGGTGTCAGCTTCAGTCAGCTGAGCCCGTAAGTTTATCTTCCATGGCTCACCCTGTAGAGTCGCCTTCACCTATTCAAGGATGGTGTTACTCAACGTTTGCCCCAGCTCATTGGGCAACTTCACTTCCCTTGGCTTTATCTATCTGTTGGCATCATTTCTAATTCCAATCACTCTTATAATCTTAGAATTATTTTTACAATTCTCCCAACAAAAGTAAGAATGTTGAACATTTCCTCTGTATTTTAGAATTCAGCTACCAGGAAGAGGTCTTTAAAATCATCTAAGTTTACATGGTCAGCGAAAGATTTCATCAAAATGAACAAGCAGCTAGGAATCAATTTTGTTTGACATAGTGGGCAACTGTACTTAACATACTGTTTTAAGTTAATCCAGTGGAAAAGACTTCTTGGCTTAAATTGTAAAACATGGAAGCTTGACACGTCTTCATCAAGTAATTAAGTTCAATTGAAAACACTATTTCTTTCCTTTTAAATTAATCTTCTATTAACTACTTGAATATGTAGAAAGGCGAGGTCAGTAGGAGAAGGAATAATTGAGGATTACTGGCACACAACCATTACATCTGAAAACACAGGCACAGCTGCCTCTAACTGTCTGATCCCTGGTCCAGAAGCATCATGCTCACCCAGGAACAGGTTGGTCAAATGAAGTTCTCAGTCTGAATCCTAGATTCATTGAGGTGAAAGTGGGGGTAGAACTCAGATGATGTGTGCTTTGGCAAGCATGACTTTCATGCAATCTAAGCTTACAGTCACACGCTAAGGTGCTGAGCACAGTGGAAGTGCTGCGTTGCTGGGGATGAACCGGCAACTGCGCCAGAGGCAGACATGATGATCACTGTGAGCTGGGGAGCTGAGGCAAAAAGCCACAAATGTAAGAAAGAGACTAGGCCGAGCAAGCCATAGAGTGAGGAAATGTGTGGGAGGGCCTCGTGGGGTGGGGCAAGGGAGGGTAAAAGAATCTAATTGTATTTTAATTAAAATTGTATAAAAACAATTTAAAAGGGGGGAGGGAGAAGTCTTTGGTTATACACTCAAGAAAAAGGTGGGAAAGGATCAGAAGCTTGTGATGACTAGAAGACATTTTAAAAATGTGAGATACTGAGTTTAGTAGAATTAAGTTGCATGGCTTTTACCCTTTGTGGTAGGGGTGTTGTTTGTATTGCACTGTTTTGGGGGCAACATCTGTATGTCCAAGTAAGGATGTTCACGAGTCCTTTCACGGATTCAGTTTCAGCCCAGTGCTTATGATGGCGCTGGTAGTGAAGGAAGCTTGGGGGGGGGGGGCGCAAGGCTCTGGATCTGAAGGGCACTTTGGGTTGTCAGGATGTGGGAGCTTCAGGAACAGACCGTGTGGAAGGGCTGGCTATGAGAAACTATCTCAGGGTGATGGGCAACCAGGAAGGCTGGAATTAGGTGGAGGCAGCAGTGGATCTGCATACTGGAAGAGTAGGAATGAGGGACTGGCATCTGGAGAAGAGATGTAAGAACAGTCGTTAGACAAAAGATAAAAAAAAAGAGTGGCATCTGAATCTCTCAACCCCCTCAAAGGACTCCTTGAAACTGAATAAGGGTATGTTGGAATGAAGACACAAGAAGGGGAAGACACTAGCAGAGAGGCCTTGCCTTCTCTCCTCAGAGGTGTACTCCTGACTGCAGTGAAGGCTGAAGACAGAGCCACAGCACAGGTTACTGAGAACTGCTTCCAGCGTTTCCCTTGTGTGCCTGTGACGCTTTTCCGAGCAGGCAGAGATAGGGGTCTAGGAGGGTGCCTGCCACTCAGGTTGCCGTGTCTCTGCCCTTTGGGATTGTGAGTCTTTTTCAGAGAAAGACTTCCTTTTTCGGTCCTTTTGCATGTGTGTGTGTGTGTGTGTGTGTGTGTGTGTGTGTGTGTGTGTGTGTGTGTAGGGTATGTGTGCACATGCTCACATGTGTGCACACTCATGTGGAGGCCAGGGGTTGACGTCTGCCCTCATGTTGCCCACTGTCTGTTAAGACAGAGTCTCTTCCTGAACTTAGATTTTGCTGCAGCTAATCTAGCCATCTGTCTTGTGCCAGGACAGGGTTAGGCTCTCAGTGGCAGGGACTACAAGCAGTTACCACATCTGTCCAGCCTGTTGATGGGTTCTGAGGGTCTACACTCTGGTCCTCCTGCTTGCACAGCAAGTGCCTTTATCTACTGAGCCATCTCCCCTGCCCCAGAAGAGCAGAGACTATCTTCTTCCCAGTCCATTTTCAAGTGTAGAATGATTTATCAAGCACATTTGCACCCTCGTAAAAAAAATTGTGTTTTAAAAGAAACACATGAAAACTGGAGACCCGTTTGTCCTTGTAACCATTCATCCATCTCTTCTTCCCAGCAACAAGCCAGCTCGAGTCCAGTGCATATCCTCTCAGCCCATGCCTACTTGTGCATTCCCGCAAAGAAAAGCCAGCAACACTCAAGATGTGATTCCACTAATGAGTAATAGTTAGTCCGAGACCTCTAAGCTGGAGGTGCTGTCCTAGACGCAGAGGGTGCCAGCATGAATTAGGACACAAGTACTCTCACACTATGGTAATCATTGCTGTGGTTTGTTTTCGTTCAGCATTGTGTTTCTAGTTCTATCTATACAGAAGCAGACACGTTCAGTTCATCAGTCATGTGTGCTTTTGTGTGTGTGTGTGTGTGTGTGTGATTATCATTCTATCTTTAATTTCTAAGATCACACCATATAAATGCTCTCCTAATAAATATTATTAGTGGATAAATTAGCATGAGTGATGTAATAACCAAAATGGAAACTTTAAATGCTGATTTCTAGGTATGAAATATTTGAACCTGTAACAACTTCTCACCTTTCAGAGGGTGGAGTTTTGTGCCTTAGGTTACTCACTCTGTTCCAAAGCCCATTTCAGGGTCGATCAATTCTGAGTGAGTCTTAGTTGAATTAATTAATTAATGACTATCTGATGGGAGAATTATTATTTCTTGTAGGTCAGGTGGTGAGTATTCACATAGTTTTCCAAAACTCTGTAGCTGGAATCAGGACTAACAGTCAGGGTTTCCAATATTCCATCTAGTGTTGAAAGAGCTATTGTAAAAATTCTATTAGGGAACCAACTGGAAAGGAATAATTATTATGAGTTACTATCCTGATATATGTAATTAATGGAGCCTGTGTATCTATGTAATTGGAGAACATTAACAACCATAAGCAGATACAAGGCTTGAGAACTATCATAATCCTTGAGCAGGTCTACGAAGAGAACACATACATAGGCAAAGAATTTTGTCCTGGACACAAAACAGTGGGCACTGCAGTTTTGTCTTCACAATATTGTCCTCTGGTGGATATTTCATTGAATTGAGTACAATGGGATATACTTTGTGACCAGAACAGTCTTGGACCCTTGTGTTTGTGAGAAGTAGGCTGGGGTCTCGCGTCCTCATTCAGACAGATGCAGGAAGTAAACATGCTCGGTGCCCTTGTGGCACACTTGCACTGGCTGTAAGAACATGGATTCTCCACAACCATTAAGTAAGCAGCAGCTATGGGACATCAAGGAGAACGTTATTCTGCTTCCTCTGGGTAGCCTTCATGTAAAGGACAGACCATGACATGAAGCTTAGTGGATATGTGAGATGCAGAGGGAGGCAGGAGTCTGCAGATGCAAAGGAAAGGGCTGCATAGGGGACAATTGCATCCTGGAAATCTGTCTTAAGTTTTAATGTGGAAGGTAGTGCCTTAACCTTGAAGGGATCTGAGGGAAGGAGAAAACGGCCCCATGTCTGAGGAAGGAGTTGATGAAAGAGCGTGGCTTTTAATATGTGATGATGAAAAGAGATCCCATTTCTTTGGGGGTGAGTCCCTGATTCCAGTTTTACATTTGTGGAGCAATTAGCAGGACTCCGCTTGGCTCTCCTCAGTCTCCTCTGGAAGAAGAATGTCTCTGATATGTAATATTTGTTGTTTGAAAAGCCAAAGAAGCTTGTTGTTTCTTTCTTTTTATTTATTTATTTTTATTATTATTATTATTATTATTATTTTAATCTGCCTTACTCTTTATGTTCTGAAGTTCACTTTGGACCTCAGATTTTGCTCCAAGCAATAAAACTGGTTGGAGTGCACTAACATAATGGAGCTGTAATTGTAGCCAACTGGTGGGGGTGGGGAGATAGTTAAGGTGTGTCGTGGTTTCTGTGGTTTCTGTGCAGAGTAGAATTCCCTGCAAAGCTTTTCCATGTGGTGTTTTAATAGCTGCCTTAAAACTCTCTGATGCATGGAGCAAAACTGAATTAGGCTCATGTGCTAGATTGCAGGGATGGTCCAAGGGCTCTCTGAAAAACGAAAAAAAGAGGAAAAAAAAGGCAACCAAACAGCCTAAGCCAGAAGCTAAATTGTCCAAAGAAGATCCTAGAGACATGGCCAAATTTAGAATCACAGAAGCAAGCATCTCCTCCAACCTACATTTGCAGAACTTTTTTGGGAAGCCACGCTACCTTCCCTTGTAAACAACTGATCTATCTTATGCTTTTGTTCAGTGTTTGACAACTTACAAAATGATGCTGCATCTGTGTATTCATTAGAGTCCCGTACCTTTGAATTCTGTACTATTATACCTACTTTTTTTTCTCAATGAGGAAACAGAGCCTTAAAGCCTCCTGCAAGGCCATCTGGGTAAGAGACTACAAAGCAGAATTGGATACCACTCGTGCACTGTGCCCTTCCCAGCAGCACTTCACTAGTTTTAGTGATCGTGTCTAACATTTATGAAAACAAGAGAAACTAGCCAGCCACCGAGCACACGCACACAGACAGGCTATTTGTAGGCGGCTGAATCAGACTTTCCCAACTTTGCTGAGACATCAAAGGAGCACACTCTTGCTCTAAGACACACCTCAGTGGTTCCGGAGCCCCCTTCCTTCCACACACACCCGCCACCAACCCCCCCCCCGTGCCCGTGCCAAGAGCAGCTGATAGAACAGCGCACACCCACTCAGCCTTTCCATACCAAGCATGTGTGAAAGTTCTCTTTAGTGTGTGGTTTTGGCTGCTGAGTTCGAGAAGCATTTATGGAAAGCAGTTATACTGTAAGCACATGGATGAATAGGAAGCAGCCTGGTTGGCATGTTCTAGAACCTTTTCCACTGCAGAAAAGACTACCATTAGCAAGGCACCCTTTGAATGAATCTAAGAATTCTTGGGAATCCTTTCTAATATGTGGGCATTCCTGAAGAGGAAAAGTAAATTGGTCCAGGCAATAGAGGCATGGGGTTTATTTACTTATCTGATTAGCAAATCAACCCTTAAGACCTGAGTCTAATAGGTAGTAAACTTCATTACACCTTGAAGGGGCGGGCGGGGGAGCCAGAACTCAGCCCCAGGCCTGAAACTTCACTCCTTTTCCTTTTGTTCCTAAGAACTAGCCCTGAGTGGACATCTGTGTTTTATATCTAGACGCACAAAAATTAACCAGCTTAATGTGTGCTGTTTCACGACAAGCAGCACACCCATTTGCACTTTTGAAGCACGGAAGCAGATGTCACTTCCAGTGAGGACTTCTCCGTGCACCCCTCTTCACTGTGGCTGCCTGTGTGCCCACCGCCTCCTGATGAAACCGAGCACACGCGTTACAGCTTGAAGCAGTCTCCCCTGTCTCCTACGCATCGTTTTGCTCTGTGCTGTGCTGTGTTTGTGCTTGATGTTGGCTGGCATTTCTGAGAGTTTACACCATACACAAATTGACAGAAAGGTACCACCTGGCACAGTCTAACGTTCTCTCCCACAAGTCTCCAAATGAGCGTATCTTTAGTATTCTAGATACTGTGGGTATATGACCTGGGCCCTTTCTCCCACACAAACAAGTTGTTTTAGAATCATGTCAGTTTTATTATTTTCAAAGAGAAAATTATCTTATAAAAATAGCATAAAATTAACTTATTCCCATTAACACTTGATTTTTCACAATGCAAAAATTGATAGTCTTTTTTTTTTTTTAATTCCTTGATCCAACCATAAGCTCACAGTGTTTGAAGCAGCCATGTTAGGACAATGACACATAAGAGTGCACGCCCCACTACACTAACAGTCTTGGTCTCAGCCTTGCTTGTTGCTAAGGCAGCCTTACACATGAAGCTTGTCCTAGGGTGCTTCAGGGAAATGTCTAATAGCCTGCTTCCGGGTAGAACACCCTGGTGTGCAGCATTCGCCAATGGAAACGCAACCTGTGTCAGGCACCAAGTCCTTGATGCTGTCTCACTGGACACAGCTGAAGAGAGTGGTGGCCCTTGGTTCCCACATGCCCCTGGACAGAGATCACAGACTAAGATGGTGGGAGGAGGCACTGCTGCCATGGCAGGCCTAGGCCACGCAGCTCTCTTCTGGATTCTGGTTCTGGACAGCCAGTGTGATGAGCTGACGCCTTGGGACATGCCCTTGCTCTCCCTGCTGCAGGCACTTTTACATTCTTCCACCATGACTAAAGCTTAGAGAAGTTCAGCTCATAGGACATGTTACCTATTTGAGGGGTCAGAGCATCCTTTTGATGGGACATGGGAAAGAAAAGGAAGAAGGAAAAAGAGGGGCGGCGGCTTTGTAGCTAACACTGTTGGTTAAGTCCTTAGCAGCCCACTTCCTCTTGTATCAGGTGCTTGCCTTAGTCACTGTCAGGAAATGTGTGTGAGCAAGTCTCAGATCCTTGTAACTGACCCCTGGCAGAACTCATGCTAGGCCAGATCCAATGTGTTCTGCTCTGAGAGACTGAAAGACTACAGGATGTGTCCCCCAGAGCTACTGATGAGCACCATTCTGACACTTCATGATGCCAAGCGTCAAAGTCCTCCGAGTGCCCAACTCTATCCCCATGCCCTCATTGAGAGAGCCTGACTCTATTCCTTGTTTGCGGTAGGCACTACAAAGGCACTAGTATATAAAACGTAATTTCTGTCTGGTTTTGAAAATATGACAGCCCCGCGGGCTGATTCCTAAAGAAGGATCCCTCATTGCAGTGTACACTAATATATCAAAGTCAGTTTTATGAGAATTCATGAAGGTTGTATAGTTAGAGGCAAGTCTATAATAAATGCCTGCTTCATAAAGAAAGTCAGGTAAATTCACGTCATGGTCATTAATATTGTACGTGTTTATTGTACAGCATGGGTCTATTGTTTAACCTCCCCATTCAACTTAGTTTACAGTTCAGAATTCCTTCTTAACAGATACAACCGTGTAGCAGCCAGTTTGAGGTAATGAAAATATTTCTTCTCCTGGCCAAAAGCCCACACTAACACTCCTCCGCTGATGGAGAGCCAAGCCTTCATTTGAAAGAAAAAAGGCTAGCCTGAGAAAGACCTTCATGAGCCCCTGTCCATCTGGTGGTAAATCTACATGACACAAAGGTTTCCTTCCAGCTCAGTGTTGATCTGGATTAAATGGCTCTCACCAAAACCCAACTTCTTCAATGCTGCATGGATTTTATGTACGACTTTTATTCGTCTTTTCCTCATGAAGGTTTGTTCTCTGGTCAGTGCTGGGTAGAGGCCCAGGGAGGCCTTCTCCCAGGAGAGCTCTGGAAGGCCACCAAGACAGCACGCCGTTGTCTCTCCAATATCAGCTCACTGCCTCTTCTAGTAGAAGGAAGCCGTCATAGCCCCAGTGTCCAGAGAGTGTGTCTCCCTCGCAGGGAGAGAGTTGTTATAATCACATTAGAATATGGAATGCCTAGTGAAATTTGGAGAATTTTTAATATACGAAAGAAAAATAGTATCTAAATCTGCCCCAATGTCTGCGAGACTGGAGACTTTGTGAGCAGGCCAGGCTCCCCGCTTGCACCGAATGCTTTCTTGCCTTAGGAGACTACGTCTAAGTGTTTGGGTTGAGGCGCCCTCCTGCCAGGCTTCAAATTAGGTAAGACTGGTTAAGCAAATAGAAGGTAATGGATTGTGTCCACACATGACTCCATTCCACCTTTGACCGGCTTTACAGTAGCTCCTGGGACAGGACTCAGCATTATCTGTTTTTCATATATGTCTCCAGGTAGCAGACAGCCACCTTTGTTGTCAAAGTGTTGGGGTATACACACACACACACACATACACACACACACATACACGCACATACACATATACACAGACACATACACACACATACACGCACATACACATATACACAGACACATACACACACATACACACATACATACATACACACACACATATACACACATATACACACACATACACAGACATACATACGTACATACATACACACACATACACACATACATACATACACACATACATACACACACATACACACATACATACACACATATACACACACATACACACATACATACACACACATACACACACATATATACACACATACACACACATATACACACACATACACACACATATACACACACACACATACACACATACATACACACACATACACACATACATACACACACATACACACACACACATCTGCTGTAGTTTCCAAAGTGGCCAGTTTTCACTGCTCAGCTCCTGGTAAGTACACTCCAGCTTCCTGAACTGTCTGGAGCTCACCCCCAGGTAGGAATTCTACTGTAGTCACAAGTGTGCTTCCTTGGCTGTGACATGGCACTGCCATCTCCCTCTCCCACAGTCAGCGTTCATTCTCGCTGTACCAAACCTCTCCGGCTTCCTTCCCTCCGATGAACTTCAGTTTAAGGGCTCTGTTCAACTATATGTTGAAATGGGATAAAAAGGGAGACATTTTTGTTTTTTTTTAACAGTATTAAACCAAATCATATTTGTGTCGGTATTTTTTTTCTGAAACAACAAACTATTTCTAAACCAGTTGTTGATGGTAGAAATTTGAAACCTACAGTTTTCCTGGAATGCTAAGAGAAAGATCCAAAAATATATTTTTAGAGCCTCATGTGTTTAGGTGTCCTCCATGCAGCAGGAGGCATTTCCCAGCATGCCGCTGCCCCCTGCTGCAGCCAGTAGTTTGTGCAGCCTTCCCCACAGGCGTCCTCCACACAGTGACTGGCCGCTCCATCTCATGTTTACTGGGACCCAGGCCATCCAATTAGACATGAAAATGTAGCTCTAACGACATCTTTCTACGGGTCCCGCTTTACGAAACAGGCCCAACCTAGAAGCCACTCTTTAATGACCAATGTGTGGGTGGATGCTGGGCCATAGCTAGACTTCTCGAACCCTATCAAATGAGGAGACTGTTTCTGCTCCAGCTTAGATGAATTGTCTCAAAGTGACCTCAGAGGTACCACAAGTTTCAACATATAGGACTGTGGGTTGGAAAAAACTGACTTATTTGTTTTAAAGGTACCTTAGAGCAAAGAAAGCAGGGCCCTTGACTCCTGAAGAGGGAACACGGGAGATTTCCTTAAGCCTCCCCATCTTCTGTAAAATGCCAGTTTTTAATGTAACTTACAATGTTCTCAGAGTTGAACGTAAGCTATTTCTGAAGGCCCAATACACTTTTACAAGTACGGTAAATCTTTATCAATTAGTAACATATGATAGATGGTAACATGTCATTTGGACTCTGGTGACAGGCCCTCAGAACTGTCCTGAAACAATCAGATTTGTCAGCGGTCTGTGTAATCCCCATGGGTTTCTGCCAAAATGATCTTATTCAAGGCATTGAACTCCTGGACCTGTCTTTCCATTACAGTGTACCAGCGTGCCTATTTCACGGAGTTACTCAGAGGTTCCGTGGGGTAACATGTGCCTGGCACATGGCAGATCCATGGTAATTGTTAGTTCCTTCCTCTGCTTCCCCTTTCTTCTTGTCTGAAATGGTCAACATCTGCCTTTGACAGTAGATCCTAGTGGGTAGGTAGGTTATGGGCTGCAGCCCCTTCTTTTGGAATTGTCTTTAAGAGAGCTGGGAGATAAACTTTCATCACCATTAGCTTCCTAACATTGGTAAAGAAACTTGGAGGGAGAAGTGGGAGGCGGAGAGCAGTTCTCAGTGTTGGAACTTTAACACAGAGCCTGCCTGGGAACAGTGGATGCTTTTCTTTGAGAATAGAGGGGACTTTCCCTCTTCGACTCTCTCTGTAGGAACAGCTTCCATGGGAGGCATACGGATGGCATCCACTGCAAGGGAGGTCAGTTCATGGCAATGAAATTCGTTTCTAAATAAATTGTTAAAACATCATCCTTACATTATAAAACCAGAACATTAAAAACAATATTACATGCCCTCTCTTTCTACATCAAATTAATGTCCAAAGTGAATGTTTTATATTCAATGCCACAATTTAAAACAAAGCCATGCCTACCTGCACATCCGCAAACAACACAGCCTCTGTAAGGAAAGCGTGCATTTATCTATTGCCACATGTGGAGTTGTTTTCCTGATAGCACTGGACAGTGGGTGGATCTTGCTTTATAGTAAATTTCCATGGAGAAAGACGGCTTCTATGGAGGAAGGCGGCTCTTATTGGGTAGTAAGAAAGAAAGGAGCCTGTGCCTCTCCCCTCCCACACAGATTCTGCTTCTGACATTAGCTGACCATGAACAGGAAAGAGTAGAGAGAACCACACACAATTACGCATCACACACACACACACACACACACACACACACACACACACACACTCACACACACACAAGCCGCATGAAGTTGTCCAATCTTCTTAGACATTACTTCGGCATCCACTGATGTCAGACCTGTAGAAGGAGCCAGAGCGAGTGGTTCCCCATTTTTCCAAATGCTGCAATCCTCCAATGTAGTTCCTCATGTTGTGGTGCCCCCCCCATAATATTACTTTTGTTGCTACTTTCATAACTGCAATTTTGCTACTCTTATGGATTGTGATGCAAATATCTATAGTTTCCAAAGTTCTTAGGTGACTCCTGTGAAAGGGTCATTTGTTCAAGCCCCATAGGGGTTGAGGGGCCCTGCCCCACAGGTTGAGAACCCAGAGCTATGTCAGGTTCAATTCTCTTATTTTACACATGGGGACACCACACCTAGGCCTCCTGAGATCACATGCCAGGGCACTCTCCTGGCAGTCTTCTTTCCTCCCTAGGGTCCCTGTCATGTATGCTTGCCCCCACCTCTCCATGAGACTGCTTTTGTTCAGAAATGGAAATTGGCCTCCTTACAAACACCCGGGAGGTGGTGAGGGGCTGGAGGGTAACCGCTGGAGTCTCCCAGAGGATTACCTTTTTCCATAGAAATGATAATAAACGGAGATAAAGGAATCACTGGACGGGACCCTTGTCTTTAGTTACTTCTTCCTTTAAATTGTTTGAGACAAAAATCCCACATTAAAGTATATAATACTTTAGCCTTTTCCCAAGACATGGGAAGTACCCTTCCATGAATTGTCAGACACATTCTTGTTTGCAGGAAAAGGAGGTGGTATGTGATGGTTTCCAGTACCAACTCACTCAGTGTCATCCAATGTCTTGAATTTCTTATAAAACTAGGACTATGTAGAGTCACTGTCTAGAGAAAGGACCAGCAAATGAAGCATCTTTACTGTTTTGAGACTACATCTTAATGTATGTTGTTACTGTTGTTGTTTATCATCGTCATCATCATCATCATCGTCATCATCATCATTGACAGCATTTCACAAGAATGAATCTACTCTTCAGAACCTGTTTTCCTGGTTTGTCAAGAAAACAGGTTTCAAGTTGCATGAAATTTAGCTCAACACTGCTGCCTTGTGGCTGCTGTGAAAAAAGAAAACTCATGTACTCCAAGGTCGACCTTGTCCTTAAAGAAAACTAGGGAAAGTCCCCGAGTTTTCAGGCAGAGCCTTTATCACAAAATTACCCAGTGAAGAGCACTTAGCGTCTCATTCCATCTGCTCTTGTGACAGAACGACTGGAAGGCCTCCATCGCTTTTGTGGTCGGGAACCGGATTGAGGATGACCTTCTCATTCATGCCCTCAACCTGGCTGTCCAAGTCCCTCAGCGCAGACTCTTCAGTATAGTGTCCTGGAAAGACATCCTCCAGCAGGTACCTGTTCCTTTGCGCCTTGGTGCCTCCAAAGTCATCCTTCGTTAGCGTTGTGGGATGGAGTTTTAGAACACACAACAACAGCTGTGCCTTGCACTATTTCATTATTTGTGGCAGAATACTTTAAGTAAACATGCCCTGAGAATGAGTTTAAAATGTTTAATCTGGAAAGACGAACCTTTTCACAACTGCCGTCCATTCCAGCTCCCTCCTATTCACAAAGAATTCAGCAACCACTCCAGGCCCGGTGCTAAGTTCTCTGAGGAATTATTTATTATAAGGCTAAATAATAATAAAAGAGTAGGCTAAATGAGGAAAGTACATGACTAACTAAATGGCTCAAGTCTGAGGGCAATGAGGCTACAGAGAGGAGCTTTCAGGTGCCACACACTCATGAGGTACCACCACCTGCCTAGAGGTTATAAATGCCACATCTACTTGCTCACTAAGTTCCCTAGTGGCTTAACTTAAATCACTAATGTATTTGAAAGTTTCATGGATCTGTGCATTCCATATGTAAAGCTTTCATTCACTCTGAATTGATCCAACTTTCTTGCAGATCAATGATATATATGCCATTGTTGGAAGCCCTTCAGCTAAGAAAGGGAAAAAGCCCACGAGTGGCAATTTGCCGTTGTATCATGAGGTGAGTGACTGTATCTGTCCAAGAGATTTTATAATGTTCAGCAAGAAAATCTGGGCTTCAGTATGATACATTTATTTATTTATTTTTGTTTGATTTTTCGAGACAGGGTTTCTCTGTATAGCCTTGGCTGCCCTGGACGCACATTGTAGACCAGGCTGGTCTCAAACTCAAAGAGATCCACCTGCCTCTGCCTTCCTGAGTGCTGGGATGAAAGGTTCAAGCCACCACACCCGGTTGCTTTTAATTGATTTTTAAAAATTCAACTTTTTAAAGTAAGTTTTCACTCTCCATTGAAGCTATTTGTTTCTTATAGTAGGGACAGACAGACAGACAGACAGACAGACACACACACACACATACACACACACACCTTTAAGAATATACTTCCCTAGATTATTTACACTATCATTGTTGTCAATTAAAAAGCACAAATCATGAGCAGTAATATATTAAGACATTGGGATGTACCTTTCCACGGTAACTACTGAACATGTGATGGTATTAAGGGAGCCATTATTAGATCCTTGAAAAAACCAAAAAGAGTTTCTTGTATAACAAACAGCCATTCATAGCCGGAATGATTTTCCACCAGCCGGTGAACTTTGTGCACATTTTACATCTCACTTTAATCGATGTAAAACTTGTGATATTCCTCAGATTAGTGGCACATTCCATTGCTAACAGCTGCCTGATACAAATCCCCGGCCCATGTGCCTGTGCAAAAGGCTTATACCTTGGGCTCAGCGGAAAAGAATATCTCCCTGCCCTACTTCATTAACATGTAACTTAAGGCTTGCAAGAGATATAAAAAAATTAGTGATTAATTGCAATAGCACTCAGACTTTGTTAGGCACTATTTTATGGTCTTTTTCAAAGACAAGAGTGTTTACACTTTGTTTTGTTGGTGATGAAGTTTTTTTTTAATGTCCAGGGTCTTGGATGATTGAGTGGTGACCTCTGTAGTATGCCTGGGTGCTCTCTGAGCAAGTTTCATTATAGTTATTGAGAGCTGACAGTACTGCAAATATCTTGGCATTAATTCTTGCTATATCACTCTCAGTGTTTTGGCACACTCACTCCACTAGCACAGTCAAATTACATACCTCCTATCATTTCTTACAATGCTCTGAATGTGTGCACAGCAGTTGATACATTATGTGATACCTGGATTCAAAATAGTGATTTTTTTTTTATTTCTTCTGAAGTGGTCCTAGAAATCCATGTCCAAGTCTCAGGCCTGGGATCAATTAGGCCCCCAAAGAATTCTTTCTTCTTCAAAGATACTCAGTAAAACATACAGATGATAACAGGGCAGGCAGTTTTGACGTTTAATCTGGATGGGCATTTTGACTTGGATGTGGGATAGCACAATGCTACAAATCCAGGCTTTAGTTAGAAAGCCATCCCTCTCCAACATGTGCTGGGACTCTCGGTTGCATATTCCTCACTCGGGAGGTCCCTCTCACATCTGGCTCTCCCGCATTCTTCCACTGGAGCATTTGGGCAATAAGCCTCCCACACTCGCTTTTCTGAATGGTTCCAGAAGGAAAAAAGAAGGCAGGGTGGAGCACCACAGAGATCAGGCCTTTGGAGGCACCAGAAATTCATTACTATCAATCACCAGAACAAGGATGACAGAGACCGTCAAGCAAGCGCAGGCTCCTGGTCAGCTTTGTCCTAGGACAGGCCACTGTCTGGAGGAGCGAGCTGCCTTTGCATTTCCCCATCTCGGTCCTCCCCCACGGAGGACCTGTTCCGTGATTCTGTCACCTGATGCTTCCTCTAATGGGAACCAAAAAGATATGACCCAAGCTTGTGAGGAGCACCAAGGTGGAAGCCTCTCAGAAGCAAGTTTTCCGGGGCCTCTGGACATTTGAACCAAGTGGACAGCCTGCTCCCATTTCTGTTTGCATGGTCTGTAGCCAGTAAGAAAGCTCTGCAGACAAACTTGTTAGAGCGTGATTAGGAAGCCTTACATTTTCTCTTTTAAAAACCCTTGGCCCCTGGGAGAAGGGATAGTAGAAGGAAGTAGCTTGGCCTCCTGGCAGTTCATGGGTCTTGTTTTCTTTTGGATTAAGGGCTCAAAAATACCATAAAGACAATAGACATCAGTGAATATTCATTTCTTCTGACAGGATATTCTTGTTGACCTTAAACCAGAGCCTCGGCTTTCCTGCTTTAAACACAGTTAACCTTTTTGGCTCCCTGGTTTCCTAGCTTGAGATTGATTAGTAGCTCCCAGCTAAAACGAGACCCTGGGACAATGAGCAGTGAAATAACCTCAGAACCTCATCACACATTTCCAAAGGAGACTTGAAGCGGCTGGGCTAGCAAAGCCCACATTCCCGAGTGATTCGCTCAAGGTTTCATTTGACTGGTTTGGCGTTGTACACACACAGACTCATTTGAAATTGCGTAATTTCCCCCTGAAACTTTAGAATTTCATCTGGCCATGATACTGTGTACATGAGCGTCTTTATTTATAAACCATAGTTCTTTGAAAGCCTGCTTAGCTTTCTGCCAATCTAAGTCCCCCAGAGGTATCAGTGTAATTCATTTGTTCGTTCACCTTCTTGTTTTGAAAGTCATGTTTTACTCTCCCAGGAACCACTCCAAGCGCTCATATATAAATGGGAAGAGAACGGTCCTCACCATGTCTAATATCAAGAGGGCTAGCTCTTTTTTTTTTAATTTTATTTTATTAATTTATTCTTATTACATCTCAGTGGTTATCCCATCCCTTGTATCCTCCCATTCCTCCCTCACTCCCGTTTTCCCCTTACTCCCCTCCCCTATGACTGTGACTGAGGGGAACCTCCTCCCCTTGTATACGCTCATAGGATAGCAGGCTACCAGGGGGGCTAGCTCTTACTGACTACTCTTGCCACTCACTGCTGCGGATAGAAGGAATCCTAGGTACTGGCCATAGCAGCTTTTCCGCACCCAGTGCTACTTAAGGATGTGGACGCATGTGAAAGTGGATTTACAGATGTTATATGCTGAGAAGTTTTGCCAGATATTAGCGTATACGTTATTGTCCAAGCATTATTTGCATGGTGCAGAGAGTGGTGAAAATATGGAAATTGTGAAGGCAAAACCCACACACATACGGAAAGAGGATGGGGAGGGAGGGAAAGGGAGGAACGAAGGAAGGAAGAAGAGGGAGGGAGGGGGAGGGAGGGAGAGGGAGGGAGAGGGAGGGAGGGAGGGAGAGGGAAGGAGAACTGTAATACTGAAAAATTCCATTCTTTAGATTCCTACTGAACCTTCATTTACTCAGTTTTTACATCCAGGTCTTTTTATGTGTTTCTGTGCTTTATGACCCAAGTGGAGAATATGACTTTTTCTTTTGCAAATATTAGCACAGATTCTGACTATAAAGTAAAAGGAAACTATTAGCAGTCACTTAAAACCAACTGAAATGTCTTTTTTAAAATGTGTTTTATTTTAAATAATTTATTCAGATTACATCTCGATTGCTGTCCCCTAACTCCCTCTTTCACCCTATTCCCCTCCCCTAGGCTTGTGACAGAAGGGGAGCTTCTCTCCCACCAAATGACCACAGCCTGTCAGGTCTCGTCCTGGTAGTCTGCTTCCCCTTCCCTCTGAGTGCCACCAGGCCTCCCCACCAAGGGGAAGTGGTCCAATAGGGGGCTCCAGAGTTCATGTCAGAGTCAGTCCCTGCTCTCGACACAACTGTGGAGAATGTGCTGTCCATTGGCTGGATCTGAACAGGGATTCTAGGTTTACTGCAATGTCTTAAGGAGAAAGGTCTAGATGTGCCTTAAGCCTAAAGGTTCTTACACACGCAAATTTGATGCACAGTAGGTGAACCTTTTAATACAGATGGACAAATTTCACATGACATAGTGACTGAAAAATGGTGACAACAAAGCTAGGGTGAGATAGTGGCTATTTCTACAGTGTGCTGGTCTGAGAGTCTCCCATTCTAAAGGTCTTAGGTCCCACACCACACTGCTCTTCACCGAGCGCCTCTCCTGCCCATCTGGACATGAGCTTCCAGTCACAGGCGGGCTGAGGTTAGAATGGCTATCCGAAGCTAACATATTAGGTCCTTACAAAAACAAAAGGTAGGGGCTGGAGAGATGGCTCAGAGGTTAAGAGCACTGGCTACTCTTCCAAAGGTCCTGAGTTCAAGTCCCAGCAACCAGATGGTGGCTCACAACCATCTATAATGAGATCTGGTGCCCTCTTCTGGCTTGCAGGTGCACATGCAGGCAGGGCACTGTATACATAAATAAAAAAAAATCTTTAAAAAACAAAAAGTAAAAACTTTGAAAATAATATACCAAGTACTGTCAGAAGATGTGGAAAAGCTAGAGAGATGGCTCAGTGGTTAGGACTGCTTGGTGTCTTTCTGGAGGACCTGAGTTGCTGGCATATGTCACCCAGTTGTTGAGCAGGTCGAAACCACTCTAGCCCTAGGGGATCTGATGCCTCCTGTAGCCTCCCCAGTTCCTGGCACACATGTGCGATCCTCATACGTGCATATATACATGAAGAAAAGTAAATATAGAAAGGAGGTAAAGGATCCAAATGTTCTGTCCTCAGATCGTATTTTGTCCATTTTTAACATACCACCAATGGCTTGGGTTCACATGGCCTGATGGATCAGCTCCATGGGTGCAGAGGCAGATTTCTCAGGTCTTCCCCAACAAGAACGTAGATTCCGTCACAGTGCGGTAGGCTTCTGGGTTCTAGAGTGCTAGCATGAAAGACATTTCCTAAGCTGTGCTCCACATTAACAATCCATGCAGGAAGGGTGTAAGCCTTTGTTTGGGGGCGGGGCAGAGGGTATGGGGAGGTTATGAGGAATAGGGGGCTGGACCTTGTCAAAATGAAAAGTAGAAATCTCATGCTTCAGCTATAGGAACAAATAATATGTGAAAACACTTAAGAGGTTTGATACTATTAAAATGGCAGCTGCTCAGAGACCAGAAGGGGCAGCATGTCATGGAAGAACCAAGGGGGGGGGCAGGAAGCATTCCTCCAAGCCTTTTCAGTCCCCAGTTTTAAAACAAAACAAAAACACTCTGGAAGAACTGGAAAGTAGCCAAGCTAATGCCGTTATTTCATGGAGCTTAGGGACGCACCAGGAAATTACAGGCCAGTTAGTTTAACTTTGCTTGCAGGGAAAGTATTAAAAACTGCTGCAGGAGATGAACGGGGAGGATACTTAGCGAGGCACGTCTTGATTACAGCAAGCCTGGCCACCCCGTGTTTCCAAAAGGGAAGGCCATGTCCTAGGAACTTGGTGAAATGCTTTCAGGCTATTATGGCAATACAGCCTTCAAAGGATACAGTGGAGCCCAGAGTCTATGCATCTTTTCTGTCCCACATCAGCCCTCTAGAGACACCTACAGGACCTGGCCCACGTACAGCCTCCAGGCCCGTGGCTCAAAAGCTCCTGTGAAAATAGCAGAAAATAGCCTCTGGGTAGAAACATTTTGAGAGCTGGAACCAATTAATACAACTTGATATTTATAAATGTAAAATAATGAGCCTTGGAACAAAATTTAGCAATATTGAGCTGTAACAAAGAAGTACCACTTTGGGACTATAAAAAAGAACCCAAGAGTTATTGCATCAAAATCTGGGCTTTGGATCCGTCATTCACCCAAGGAAGGGAAGATGTGGAGAAAAAGTATGCTGGGGAATCGTCACAGAGTACAAGGTTATGAAGAATTGCAACCAAGTGAACTTTATCAAGTTGAGAAAAAGAACAGTCAAATGTGTTAACAACCTGGGCCCCTGTATTCTGAAGGACACCCGAGCAGCTCAGAAGAGAAAGTCAGATCCGAGCGAGGCAGGGTAAAGGTCAGGGTTCTATTGCTTTATTTAAGAATAAACTCCCAGAGTGCAAATATGTTTGCCTCTCAGATGGGAGACCTGTAGCTCTATTTTCAAAAAAAAAGCACCGCTCAAAGGCATCAACAACCCCACCACCACCACCCCTCCCATCCCCCCATCCGCCCACTCCCCACCACTACCCATTTGCTAGCCATCTCTCCTCCATCCCTGAGCATAGACAACTGACCACACCCACATGGCAAACATTCCTCAGTCCAGAGGCAGAAGGTAGACATGTTAGTGCCAAGAAACTTGGTGTTCATCTGCAGGAATCCTACTTCACCCAGGGACTCGGTGGCCGGCCATGTTATCTGGGGAGTAGTCAAGACAGGAATCCAGTCCATCAGTGGAGGATCAGCTCTAAGAAAGAAGCAGCATCCCCCTGGCCATGTGGGCCTCTCCAACAGTCTATACCCCACAGATGGACCCTGTAGAAGTTAGAAAGATGATTTTCTGTCTGTAGTGAATAAGACTGAGTAATCCACAGTCACCAAGAGTAGTAATACCAGTTACCACTTACCTAGCCTTTCGTCCACCCCAAGCTCTATATGAATTGGCTTAGGTCAATCCTAATCCTGTCATCCACCAACCACAGGACACATACAGGGAAGAATAAAGGTCAGTTAATGGCCACACAGGTTGAGTAATCTGTTGACTTCAAAGACTCTGATCCTTTTGCTTGTATCACCTGTGGCATTAAAAAAGCAAAAACAAAACAAAAGAAAACAGTTGAAATTCTGGAAGCAGTTATAGATTAACAGTGCCATAAATACAAGAAATGCCAGTCCATTAAAATTAAGGTAATCTCTTGCTAGTTCTCTGATTTCTTTTTAATTCCTCCTTTGACTGAAGGCAAACACAAATAAAATACGAATACAATAAAATTGCATGGTAGGTTTAGCTGCATTTTGGAGCCAGTTTGATGAGTCCTTTTTACCCACAATGTTTGAGGTGACAGAAGATCTTTAATTTCTGTAATTAAGATTTGCATGGTTATAGTGACTGCCTTACACATTCAACACAGTTGAAAGTTGAAAAGTCAGGTCTCTGTCTGAAATGTTAAACCGACGGAGAGAGCTACAGCCTCCATTTCTGACTTGGTGGGACTTAGACGCACTGGCTAAACACACTGGTCAAATCAGACTGCCTGGGTCAGCCTTGTCTCCATGGCTTACCAGATACGTAAGCTCAGCACGTAGCTGGGGTTTCCCTTCATAAAGCCCATGGCTAAGAACACTGACCCTGTAAGGCTGTAACAACAGTGGCTAAATAAGACAGCGAACAGAAAACATTTGGTACCTGGCACAGAGTAAATATCCACAGAAGCCAGTGATTGTTAGTACTTTTAAAATAATTTCTACCCTCAGCCAAAGCAAATGCTGGAATCTTGTAGTATAAGGAGCAGGAAAATACTAGAAAGACAACCATGAGCCTTTTAAAAAGTACAGTAAAGAGCGGGGCGTGGTGGTGCACACCTTTGATCCCAGCACTCAGGGGGACAGAGGCAGGCAGATCTCTATGAGTTCAAGGCCAGGACAACCAAGGCTACACAGAAAAAGCCTGTCTCAAAACACAAAGACGTATGGCAAAAATGCATAACAAAGTTTCTCATCCAAGCCATATCTCAGTAGACAACCCAGTCCTCAAAAATGTATTCACTATGATGCTGCAAAATGCATCTCTATCTTAAAGAGCAGAAACTGTGCATTGAGTAAACACCACTGCAACCCAGCCCAGGCCACCTCTGGGGCCTCTGCTAACTACTGGGCTTCCTTCTGTGCTATGTATCTGGGACCCCTCATGGATTTGGAGTCATGCACATTTGTCTCTCTCCTGACCTTGCTTTTAAAAGAGATGTATTGTTATTATTATAATTATCGTATTAGTATATTTTTATTTATTCACTTTATACCCCGGTTGTAACCCCTCCCTCTTCTCTTCCCAGTCTCACCCTTCCTCCTCCATCCTCCATCCCCTGCTCCTCAGAAAAGGGGGCCCCCCTGTCCACCCATCCCAGTTCATCAAGTTGCATCAGGGCTGAGTTCATCCTCTTTTCTTGTGGCCTGGCAAGCCAGTCCCGTGATCAAAAAACAGGCAACAGAGTCCATGTCAACGACAGCCACTCACTCCCCTTACTATTAGACCCACATGAAGGCTGAGCTGCCCATCTGCTACATCTACATAGAGGACCTAGGTCCAGTCCATGCAAGGTCCTTGGTTGGTGCTTCAGACTCCACAGGCCTTTCTGGGCCCTGGCTCATTGGCTCTGTTGGTCCTCTTATGGATCTCTTGTCACCTCTAGGTCCTTTTATTCTTAGCCCCCACTATTCTAGTAGACTCCCTATGTTTGGCTGTGAGTCTCAACATCTGTTTTGAACCACTGCTGGGTGGAGCCTCTCAGGGGACAACTCTGATAGGCTCCTGTCTGCAAGCATAGAAAAGTATCATTAATAGTGTCAGGGGCTGGCTCTCTTCTATGGGGTAGGCCCTGATGGTATAAAATAATGTCCTTCCTTGTTGAGGGTAAAGTTATTCCACCATCTGCTTATTGCACACGTGATTGTCCATTCGGGCAGCCATTGTGGATAACCACTTAGGTTGCTTCTGCCTCTAGGCCACTGTGGATGGTGGTGCCATGAACATGGGTGTGTGAGTCATTAATAGGCTTTCCTGAAAATTGAATATGAATACTAAAAGGTAAATTAGTAGGTAGTGAAGTAAGAGGAGAATAACGGTAACATAATGGGCAGAGGGCACCTCCTGCTAGTCCATTGTCCTCATCTTTCTGGCTATAATGAAAACTAACGCACAGCCTTCCTTATTATGCAATATAAGGCGTAAACGGGAGTGAGCACGATAATAAATAAGCAGCATCCTTGACCTGTGCAGGTCTGAACAGCCAACTCTCCCAGTCACTGTGTGAATCAGGCAGAGCACTGTGTAATAGAGAAAGGAAAACCCAAGAAATTCAGTCACCAGTGAAACCTATCAGTAGCCAAAGGCTTGCTCTATACCCAGTAGATGATGGCAGGTTGTACTCACTCAAAAAGTGTCAGTTTTTTTCATTCTTTCCTAGAAAGACCATTTTGGCTGTTGGAGGTTAAAATATTTTTGCTTCATTAAATATTTATTATTTCAACAAACATCAGTAATAAAATTAAACATTACAGTGGGTAAGAACACTTGTTGGGCAACCATGAGGACCTGAGTGCAAATCCCCAGCCTCTGTGTTAAAAGCCAGGTGTGGCCGTATGTGCACCTATAATTCCAGAACTGTGGAGGCAAATGGACAATAAGATTGTTGGGATGTGATTGCAACCAGCCTGGATCTAGGTTCAATTAGAGACTCTGTTTTTTTTTTTTTTTTTTTTTTTTTTTTTTAATTTTATTTATTTATTTTTTTAAATTAATTTATTCTTGTTACATCTCAATGTTTATCCCATCCCTTGTATCCTCCCATTCCCCCCCCCCATTTTCCCATTATTCCTCTCCCCTATGACTGTTCCTGAGGGGGATTACGTCCCCCTGTATATTCTCTTTTTTTTTTTTTTTTCTTTTTTTTTTTATTAATTTATTCTTGTTACATCTCAATGTTTATCCCATCCCTTGTATTCTCCCATTCCTCCCCCCCCCCACTCTGTCTATAGGGAAAGGTGGGATGATAAAGCAGGACACCCAATGTTCTCCTCTGCCCTTTACTTACGTGCATAGGCACACAAATCTGCACACACATATGTGATACATCACACATATGCATAAAATGTCAAACAAATAAAAAAGGGCTATCAACCTGCAATTTTCTCAGCTTTAGAGCTTAGAACAGGACTACATTATTTCTTAAGACCTGACTTAACACTTGGCTTAAAGAAAGGTAACAGGTTGGTCCTGCAGGAGGTAACACAGCTTTGGCCAATGCATCCAATCCAAGCCTGTCATTAAAAATGCATAAAATGCTTAATTTTCCATGCATTCCACATATATGTGATGGTCTATTAAGAACCAAATCCATGGCTGGATATTTTTTGGTGAATAAAACAGATATAAAGCCCTGCCCTCAAAGGTTTATTATATTTCAGCAAGAGCTGCCGGCATTAAGCAAAAACCAAACAAGTAAACAAAACAGATGTGTGCACAATTATGCATTGAAGTACTTAACTGCCTCACATTGGAAGTAATTAAAAGGGAAAAGCACTGTTGATGGAGGAGAGTTTGTAGATAGTCCTAGACTTGCTGGTGTTTCTGTGATGACGGCCCTGAATCTATGTGCTTATGAAAAGGGGAGATCTATTTGGCTCATTATTCTGGTGACTAGAAGGTTCAACCAACATGACACACTTTCCTGATGACCAAGAGACCCAAAAGGGAACCAACCATGTGCAGAGTGAACAAGTATGTGCTCGCTACAAAGGGAAGAGGTAATTTGTGACATCCTGGCTTTGAGAGACTTCCCTGCAAGAAATGACTCCTGCAAGGGTTCAGAGCCATTCCAGCATCAGGACCAGTATCCCAAGGGCTCCATCACTTTTCAGTGTAGTGACACCTGGGCAGAGCTTCTAGCATGCGAGCCTTTGGGGAGCCAGCCACAGCCAGACCACAACAGACACAAACAAAACGACAAAAGGAACTGGAGGAAAATACCAGAGGAAATACTCAGACACAAGGAACGCCATGTTAAAATGCTGTGGCGGGAGCCCAAAGCTGTTAGAAAAATGAAAAGGACAGCATGCTCATGACATAAAGAGTGGGAAGTGGAGGAGGCTGGATCTGCAGGAAGGGCCGTCTTATGGAGCCCTTTGCATCTTTACTTAATAGGAAAGGAAAAAGTGTTGGGACGTTGAAAAGCAAAACATTTTTCTGGTTGCTGAGTGAAGAGATTTGGGATGAGGGAGGAGGCAGTCAGAGAACTGGGGATGCCGGTAGAGTCCAGTAAAGATGGAGAACCCACAGATTCAGAAGGCATGTGGGAAGCCAACTTGGAAGATGGATGCTGACTTGGTGTAAGGCCATGAGGAAGAAAGTTTCACATGTGACTCCTGCAATTCTGCCTCGAGAAACCTCAAAACATGCTTCATGCTGCAGAGAGTCTTAAAGTGAGGCTACACATTGGGAAAGGCTGGAGATGTAGTTTAGAATAGGCTAAGTCTAATATGTCTCAGAGATCCATGACAAGAGAGGTCAAAAAAGAAAGTCAGTTGTTTTCCGGTGTCTTTTTTTTTTTTTCTCTCTCTCTCTCTTCCCCTGTGAGCCTGCTCAGTGCCAGGTGAGCCAGGTGTGGTAGGAGTATCAGTTGTCAGAATTAATGTTCTAATTAAAACTAATGAAGCTTATGGTTAGCAACCACAAAGCAATCGGGGGCCATGTCCAGAAGCATGACTCACAAGTCCTTTTCTTTCCCAATTGTTTGATTGGTTTCATATTTGACGGTTTTCTAACTGAGGGTGACGACCCGGTTTTTCAGGTGAGTGTGGGCACATGTTTGCTATGCAATGAAATTTTTTTACTGCAAACATGAGTGAACAAAGTTTGAAAAGGAACCGCCCTAGAGTCTTGTGACCTCTTCGGTATCACTAATCTTTTTGCATGCCCTTCTTCCAGTCTCACCTAAACATGGGCTAAAACCATAGGACACGGTATCCACTCATCCAGCCCACTCCTCAAGCACCACACATGCAGAGCGCCTGTCACATTCAGGGTAGCAGAAATGGGACCAAAGCAGACACCACCTCTGCCCTCCTGATCGCACACTTAATAACTGTGTCAACAGTGTGTTTGTTTTCTGTCATCCCTTGTAGAAAGCCTGGTATAAAAGCTTTGTGTTTTAACCCTGGGTCTAATTGAGTCTGTTCTTCACGGAGCCTCGCGGCTGACCTTCCTATTGTTCATGACTCGCAGCCAAAAGGGCAATGGTCCCCAGACAGTGGACAATGGAACAAGGAGGGAAGGAGGGGTACAGCACACACAAAAACCATCAAAGATGCAGCACAGATACCAAAGTGCTTGCATCTTTGGGGAGAAAGAGTGCACCGCTGAAACTGAACTGTGGTAGCAATTTTCGTGCTTCTATATATCTGCACTGGGATGTCAAGTCCCCAAATCCTCACTCCTTGATCCATCTTTGGTTACAAGGAAAGGGGGAAGTGCCAAACCAAACAAGGATACAGGCTAGAAGAAGATGGCTATTGGATAAAGGTCCATTTATATTTATTGAGAAAGCACCATTAGGCTGGCGAGATGGTTCAGCAAGTCAAAAGTGCTTGTTACCATCCTGAAAGCATGAGTTCAGTATCCAGGACCCACATGGTAGAAGGACAGAGCCAACTGAAAGCTGTCCTCTGACCACTATACACATGTCACAGCACACATGTGTGGGCATGCATGCAAGTGCACACTCATACATGTATCCATGTGCTAAAATACTAAATCTTCTTAAATGCATTGTAAGTATTAGAGGCAGTGAATGCACCTTACACAGATATATGCTTGAATTTATTAGTCCATTTCCCAAAAAAATATATGGCCATAAAAATACTCTCAGTGAGGCTGGAGAAATGATTCGGTGGTTAAGAGCACTGGTTGCTATTTCAGAGAAGCCAGGTTCAATTCCCAGCACTCATATCCTGGCTCGTAACCATCTGTAGTTCCAGTTCCAGGGAACCCGTGCTCTCCTCTGGTGTCTATGAACACCAGGGATATACTTGGTACAGAAGTTAACACATGCAGGCAAAACAATTATACATATAGAATAGCTAAATTTAAAAAAAACACTCAAAACATATTTGTCGCATTATAACATAAGGGAAATATAGTATTGTCTCTATGTTATGTCAAATAAGTATAAAAATAGAAGTATGACCTTAGCATCTTGAAACATAGAAAAAGAAAAAAAATTGTATAAAAATCTTACGCATAAAAACTGAAATTGTTTGATAATCCCTTTTGTTATAACTCACATTTCCACTTCACACTTATTTGGATCAAGTGCTCAGGAGCTTATCAGACTTAGAGTGAGCTAGGCCAACAGGAAGCCTTTAGAGCCCACATGGCCCCGTGCTACCCAGCCCATATGGGCACAGCACCTGCTCTTACTGCCATACATAGCGTGAAAGAGCCGGCTGAGATCACACATTGCCATTAAGAAACCGTTCATTTGACTATACTTTTATCAGGAACATCAAATTAATTCAGTCATTCCAAAGCCTTCTTTTTATCCTTCCACTCCTCTCTAGAGTCACAGAGAAGTGAGTCGAGGGACAATAAGGTGTGACACAGCCCCACCAAGTCCTCCACCCCTCACGAGAAGCTGGTTTGTATTGTGTGCTCTCAGGTTCATTTTAGGATCTCAGAGAGGGGGAGAAACGGATACTCGATCTGGATTTGATACAAGGGACTAATATATTACCTTTTGTAACTAATAAAATTTCAGAGGCCGACAGCAAATTTCTGATTTGCTTTTCCTCCAGTAAAATGTCTGCTTTGAATTACACAGAAAGAATTCTTTTTGCCAACTTGTTTCAATTTCCCACACGAAACCATCAGAGAACACCGTCGGGGGCTTCCTATAGTGGTTCATTTCAGGGTTCCTCAGCCATTGCAGGAACACACATGCACACATGTACATACACACACGCATACACACACACACATACAAATGCACACACACACACACTCTCTCTCTCTCTCTCTCTCTCTCTCTCTCTCTCTCTCACACACACACACACACACACACACACACACACACACACATTGGTGAGATTTTTGTATGATGCTTTCCTTTTCCAAAAGCTGTGATAAGTATTAATCATCAGATTCAGAAAAGAAACTCAGTCTCGCCCTGGGCCAGTGTCCCATTTTATGACCGTGGGCCCGCCTGGCACAGAGGCGAAGAGGCCATCACTGTGTGATGCGATATTCCTCCTGTCCGAGAACAGCCCCCAACCTGCCTGGCACACTGTCTGTAAAACCCTACTTTAAGTGAGATGAATCTGCAGTTTTGGAATGCTAGCCTATTACATCCGTTATACTTTCAGCATGTATTTATGTATGGACAGAAAGCTAGCTCTTTCAAGGGATATGTACGAGGGCCTGGATGGTGTGAGAAGAGTTAGCAGGACCGAGGGTTAAAGGTGATGCTGGACACCAACAGGGGCAGCGTCAGCAGAGCCCCATGGGAGGGTGTTAAACCTCAACTCATTGTCTCCCATGGTCATTTTCACGAGATTTTTTTTAATCAGAATTTTCTGGACCAAATAGTCAAATGATCTTGGAAGGGATCATCAAAAGTATAATAATAACTCACATTTGAAAGATTTTTTTTCTAAACTACAAATTACCTTCCACACAGTATCAAATGTTGATCCCAACAGTCACCTGTGAATCAAACTTAAGTGTCACTGGTTTTTTTTTATTCATATTACATCTCAATGGTTATCCCATCCCTTGTATCCTCCCACTCATCTCTCCCTCCCATTTTCTCCTTACTCCCCTCCCCTATGACTGTGACTGAAGGGGACCTTCTCTCCCTGTATATGCTCATAGGGTATCAAGTCTCTTCTTGGTAGCCTGCTATCTTTCCTCTGAGTGCCACCAGGTCTCTCCACCCACCATCTTAAAGCAGATGAGAACTGGTGGGAGCCAGGTGCTTGCCTGCTGACTACAACTGACAATGGCAGAGCTCCAAACTCAGTCCTCGCTCTGACCCTTCACAATATCCAACACACAGCGCCTGCCTACAGGCAAGAAGTCGTTAGTTAACTTTAATCTCTTTAAAGCTGTTCTTCCAGGAATGCCAACCTGCCATCATAGGCTACATGGATCCCAGGACTGCAGTGAATGCAGTCCAACCCATTTGAAATGACAATGCCAGGTTGCTGCATCCAAAGGTTGGGCACCCCTGCAGGAAGGTAGCTCCGGGAACCTCTTGTAGTGGTTCCAGGAAAGCGTTTCCTCCTTCTTAAAATTACTTACACTGCTAGAGAGATGGCTCGGCAGATAAAAGCACTAGTTGCCCTTCCAGGGGATGCAGGTTCAGTTCCCAGTACATTCATGGCAGCTCATAACCATCTGGGACTCCATTTCTGGGGGGTTCTGATGCCCTCTCCTAAACTCTACAATTACTGCACACATGTACACATGAAATACAAATAAATATTTCAAAAATTCTAGAACTAGATATTGAGAATGGTTTACAATTATATGAATGCAAATGGAAACTTTTATTTTTAGTCATAACAAAAAAAATAAAGACCAGGGTTTTTTTTAATTATTAAAGGCAAAATACCAAATACAGGCCTCTGCCTATGCACACTTCCCCTCCGAAATATGGGTTAGTATTTACTGTCGTTCGTGTTATTCCCCCAAAGGATGGGATGAGTTCTCTCACACAGAATACTGATCACTTTGCATAAGCTAATAAAACATAACAGGAGACCAAAATAGGCAGGGAAAGAAAAATGTAAAGTGACAGACAATAACTGTAAATATCTCTAGAGTCACTTGGAACTTGGGGAAACTGAAAAGAGAAAAGGTGTGGGCTGGTCCCCATCAGGTGTTATGAAGTGACTGTGAGACCCAGGGCCTCTCTCAAAACACACCTGCTTACCTCTGCAGCCAAGCACAGAACCTAGATCATCATGTTGGGCTACAAAACATGTGTGGAGTGTTAGTTTATTCTGTTTATTGTTTGTTTATTTGTTTAGGGGGAAGGGTCTTGCCATGCTATGTAGTCCTGGCTGCTCTGAAACTCACTTGATAGACCAGGCTAGTCTTGAACTCATAGAAATCAATGCCTCACAAGTGTTGGAATTAAAAGCATGTGCCACTACACCACTCTTTTTCTAAAAACAATAATTATTTAAAACTAAAGCAGTTATACTCAAAAGCTGCACAGGATTTGCTAGAAAGCATGGATACATAAGTACTGTTCCACTCCCAGGACTTGCAGCAATATCACAAGCAGTAAATACGGCACCAGTGAATAGGCATTGACAAAATAGAAGTCGTTGCAAAAGGCAACTGTGCCCTAAGCATCACGGTCTGTGTTGAGTAACGTCATATCCCCAGCCTGAAGAAACAGCCATAGTTTCCACCCCATCGGACAAAGATGCATTCACAAGCACAGTGCTTCCAGTTCAGGGCCTGCGTGTGGTTTAAGTTGTAGGAATTTAAACTGTCACCACTGAAGCCAAGAACTCCAGTCAGGTTAACATCACCACTGCCAAGCCTTCAACAACTTGTTCAGGAAACATGGCAAGTGTTAAGTGAACCGAGGAGCTTCAGAAAAGGGGGTGGGGGGAAGGCGCAGAGGGCAAGAGGAAAGGCAGAAAACTTGTGACTTATAGCAGCTCCAGCTCTGACCTTCTGAGCTCTGAGAGAGAGCCATGATGAACTAGTGAAGCAGCCCAGCTTGCTACGCTGGTCCTCCCGCAATGCTGGTCCTCCCACAATCCTGGTTCTCCCGCAATGCTGGTCCTCCCGCAATGCTGGTCCTCCTGCAATGCTGACATGGGAGAGCAGGGTTGGCTGCATATCAGCCCACACCTGGCAAAGGGTGCCCTCTTACAAGGGGTGCAGTTGCTGAGCATCTCCATGAGATGCTTATGCCATATATTTTTTACCCAGTAAGCATTTTATTGGTTGTTTATTTTGTTGTTTGCTTAGTATGTGTCATCACAAAGCTAATGCCAGCCATCAAGTTCCTTTTAATCTAATGAAAAAGAGGTAGAAACGAATGACCTCTTCACCATATGATAACCAAGAAATTGTAAGTGGCATAGTGAACACACAAAGCAATGCCTATGTTTTTCCTAAGTTTTGGCAGAAAGGGTTTTTAAAAATGTCTTGAAAATGAGGTGGGCAATTTATGAAGTAATACTAGCAAGGAATTGAGCAAGCAGACCGTGGTATTCCAAACACTGTGGTTTCTTAGCACTGAAGGAGGGAAAGTGAAAGGCACAGCCAGTGAAAGCTGGGTGGGTGGGTCCAGGCTGGGTCACAAAGGAGTTCTGCCATGCTGTGGTGATTTATGTGCAGCTCACTATTTAGGCCTGAGGAGCACAGAGAACTAGGAGCAGGGAAAAGCCCAGATGGGCATAGAAACTGGATGGAAGTTCTGTGCAGGAGTTCTGTGGGAGGTTAGAAGGGTGGCACCATCCATCAACAGCGGTTAAATGCTGTGTATTATTTTGGTTGTTGTGTAAGTAGCAAGTGGTTTTAATATAATAGCAATATATTTTATTTACAGAAATTATAAACATTTGGAATGTATAAGCTGTGTACTGAGAGATACTCAAATATACCTGTGGAATAGTCTACCACTTGGATTCTTGTACCCCTTCTTACGAAGTGGAAATTATGTTTTGTATTTCTTCCACACATTACGATGCTAGTGTTGTCTAAATCCATATTCAGGGTGTGTGATGGGAAATATGTTCCTATGCAATAATGTATTTGGCTCCTCTTAGCTCATCTCTGCTAAATTTATGCTGTTTACCAATACTTGTGATCGTTTCCTTATGCGAACTCTCATGAACTGGAATTTCCGGGTCAAGGTCTATAACTCTTTTCTAAGCTCTTGTCCAAATGCATCAGAGGCAATTTGAGCCAATTCCCGCTCTTTCTAATAGCTCCAACTTAGCCACGCCCCTCTTGAACATTAAATTTTTAATCCTCAATTGATAAGCAAAGTATCATTCCATTGGATATGCAATCATATTTTTGTTGGCCATGCTTTGTAAGTATGGAATTTATTAGGCTGTGATTTTGTTCTCAGACTCTCTGAGGTAATGGAGGGCCCACCAAATGGTGGAATTCCGGACGGAGAATATTTGCTTTAAGTAATTTCAAAACAGATTTCAGGTGCGATGAGAAATACAAAAAGGATATCTAGGCCCGACTCATACTTCCAAGAGGAGCAGACCCACAGAACATCTGAGATTTCAGATGCAGGAGAGGACACAAGAGAAATACTGCAAATGAGGCCTGCATCAATGGGACCCTGGATAGCAATCTCAGGCTCTTAGAGGAAGTGTGGCATTCTCTTGGGTGCGAGCCTCCTGCTGCCAGCCAGCCGCTCTGATGCAGCGCCCTTGAGCATCGCCTGGAGGACCGATTAGAAATGCTGATTCCAGTCCAGACTCCAGTGCTGGGTACCACCTGAGCTCCCACTGTGCTCAGAGCTTCTTTTGTCTCCTAATCCACAGAATTGGGAATGCCTCTGGATATGTGGACACATGGGTGATCTGAAAAAGTCCAAGTGATGACAGATTGATCTTTTAGACCATGTTAATGCATTACATAGAGTATCTCCGTGTTGACAGCTGGATGGTGAAATGGAACCTGGCCAGGACTGCACCATGCGGATAGTTCAACGATAGGACAAGGCTCTGGATGGACGAGGACAGTACAACAGTATCGTTTCCAGAGAACCCCTGTTAACCGCGGGCCAACTGGAAAAGCCAAGAGGGGAGACACAAACCCATTTGAGTCACTTGACAATTATTGACTAACCATCTACCACTCCCAGCTTTGGATTTTTTTTCTTTCCTCCCCTATGCGGTTTTGTTTTGTTTTTTTAGCTTTATTCATTTATTTTATTTTATTTTATTAATTTATTCTTGTTACATCTCAATGGTTATCCCATCCATTGTATCCTCCCATTCCTCCCTCCCTCCCATTTTCCCCTTACTCCCCTCACAGCTTTGGATTTTTATTGGTGGAAAAAGTAACAGAGAAAAGTCAATGCTGCCCTGGGGCTTATGACTTCATTGTGGAGGAGTGGCCATGGAAGAGACAAATGGCATGGAGAAGACTGAGTGAGAGTGGGATGTGAAAGGAGTTTAAATTAGTAGAGTGAACAGTGATGTCACAGTTGGGAAGGTAAAATTTGGAGTCTGTGTGGTAATCTAGGAAAGGAATGGCTCAAACAGGAGAGGGGACAAGCATGAGGGTTCTGAGACCTGGACAGCAAGAAGGAAGTACAAATAGTAAAACGTTCCAGGAGAAGAAAACAATAGGAACCACCCACTTGAAGCCAGGGGCAGGTCTCAGAAGGAACCCTCATTCAGACACAGGCTGCTGGCTGGAGGCTGTTCTGGGCTGGGGAATAGGATACTGCTCTTTAGAAAACAGTCTGCTGTAATTCATCCCAAGAACGTGGGGCACCTGCGCACGCAGGTGTGTGTGTGTGTGTGTGCGTGTGTGTGTGTTTTGTAAAGATGGATCCGCAGTTAAAATCAGTTACTCCTTGTCCTGGTTGGTTTTGTTAACACAAGCTAAAAGGTATCCTGGAAGAAAAATCTCAGTTGAGAACTGCCTCCATCAGATTGCCTGTAAGGGCTAGTCAGGCAGCCCTGAGTTATAGAAAAAAGCAGACTGGGCAGTCCATGAGGAACAAACTAGTGCTTCCATTCCAGTTTCTGCTTTGGCATCTCATGGTGATAGAACGTGGTCTTCAAATTATAAGCTAAAACAAACCCTTTCCTCCCCAAGTTAGTTTTATCACAGTAAAAGAGAGCATAACTGTGCCACGGCTCTTGCAGGGGCTATAGATTCAGTCCCCAACATACACAACAACCAGCTCACAACTGCCAGTACCTCCAGTTCCAAGGGACCCGACACCCTCTTCTGGCCTCTGTGGGTGCTTGAATGCATGGGGTGCACATAAACACACACACACACATATAAAACAAATAAATTTTAATAAATAAGCATCATGCTAATAGATTGCTGTGTTGATAATGCATCTACACACCAAGTGTTCAAGTGTTTGCCTTTCCACTCTGTACTCTGTTCTTTCAGTTTCTGCCATCATACGGCGTTGTACATGAGCACAAAATGTGCCTTAATGGACAGTTTCTCTTAATCTTAGAGTAAGCCCAACAAGCGCTTCTCAAGGAGACCTGTGCTTTTTGACATGGGCCGTATCTGTTAGATGTTGAAACTACGAAGCTCTCTAGGGAGATTCATTACAGTTCAAATTATACACGTCTGTTAAAGCGAGAATCAGTTCTACCTTCCACGTATTTGTTATTTCTGCTTTCTGAAACTTCCTTCCAGCCCCAAAGAGGTCTTAATCCCTGTCAAATATCATTACGTTACTAACTCTTATACAGTCTTGAAAGGAATTGTTTATTTAGTTTCAGTGAGTACCTGTTACTGCCAAATATTATTTCATTTCAGCGCAGATGTAAAGGGTCCACTGACTGCAATTACTTCACAGTCCTAACACTGTGAAGAGATGGATACCAGTTTAATTACGGACATCTGAAAGTGATCCAGGAGTCACTGCGCCGGGCACTTAACATCATTACGAACTTCTCACCAGGCTGTGGCCTGAACACTTCCATGACATCTCATTTGTGTCGGGCAGACATTATGATCTACAGAACCTACCTTCCCTGTCACCTTTGAATTTATAGATAGACGCTTTAATATTGCTTGATTGTTTTCTTTCCCTCTTCTTGGAGTGAGGAAATGTGTTTCGGGCATTCCTGTTCTCTTTCCTTTCCTCTTCCCCCCCGCCCCCCGCCATCTCTATTGCTCGCTCCCACCGCCGTCTTTATCCTTCCAGCTGCTTTTCCAATTATGCTTCATTGGAAATTATTCATTACCTAAAGAACGTGACCTGGACAGGCTAGATGCATGGCAGAACTAGCAAGGCAAAGCCTGGAATGCAGTCAGCACTCAATAAATGCAGCAGGGATGAAGGGAGAGAGCAGAGGGAGCCAGAAGGAGGCCTTGAGGCTAGAGAAATTTCTGTAGACTGCCTCTCTTGCCTTATAGACATCATCAAGTCAAGCAGGATTTCTGCTTCTAAGGTTCTCTGACCACTGCTCTCTCTCTGTGTGTGTGTGTGTGTGTGTATGTGTGTGTGTGTCTGTGTGTGTGTGTGTGTGTGTGTGTGTGTGTCTGTGTGCGAGTGGGGTTAGACAAAGGGTTGAATGACATGAGCAGCCGGGCTCCAGCCAGCTGATAATAAGCCTTGCCCCCTCAGCTGCTGCCTTTTCTTCTCTCCCAAGAGCATCTTGGGAGGTTTCAACCCACACACCATGCTTGGACACCACTGAGAGCCAGCTTCGAACATGTCACTCGCCTCGCTTCGTCCTTATGGGAGTCCATCCTTTACACCCCGATACTGACACGAGAACAGCACTGCTCAGGATTCACTTCCTGTAAGCCTTTCTTAATAAGGGGCAAACCCCAGGCCCCCCAAGATCCCATTTTGGAAATGTCAGGGGCTATTGACTGTCACAACTAGGTAGAAACCATAGGTGCAAGAAGTACCCTGTAATTCTCAGGAAAAATGTCCACAACAAGGGGTCACTGGCTCAAAACATCAATAGTGCCACCAGTGAGAAGTTTGGAGTTGAATTTTTTTTCTTTTACTCTGAAGCTACTTGGTGATATTTGGGGAGACTGCAGTGTCCTTACATGTACCTTTAAGTCACATTGCAGGCAAATAGTTAAATAGTTTCAGCTACAAGCTGATCATGCCTGACACCAAAGAAGGCATAGTTCCCAGCAAGAACCTTTTTTATATGAGCACACCTGAATGTTAGCGGTCCTTTACAAATGTTTGCAGGCTACCTGTTCTGGCATCCTTTTCATCACGTTTATAGAATCAGGCCCACAGCAACATTTGACTCTAAAAACTTGACATTTTCTGTGCACATAGATACACACACTGAGGCAAATAATTCCTCTGACTTTTAAATATTATGAGCACATATATAACAAATATAAAAGCAGATTACAGAAGTAAATAGTCACACTGCCTCTAATACTCTTTGAAGTAAGACATAGAGTTGCAGGACACGATGAATAAATCATACATAATTAATCTGATGAATCTTAAACTGATAAACATACCACCTTATCTGACTATAAATCAAGATGATGGATCATCACACATATTCATTTTAAGCTACCTATAGAAAGTGTTGTTGTTATTCTTTTAATTACTTCAGTAGCACAAATGCAAATTTAAATATATATAGATAGATAGATAGATAGATAGATAGAGAGAATTTTAGAAATGCAATTACCTCCCAATTTTGTTTGACACACACACATTGTGTAACTGCACATGTACATATGTACCCAATAAAAGTCACAACACACACCTCCACAGGTCACACGAATGCATGCATAGCCAGATTCTAGGCACATGCCACTCTGCCTCCCACTATTTTCTCTCCTACAGTTTCTGTCTCACCCTTGTCCACACCCACCCACATTCCCCCATTGCTGCGCCACTCTCACCCTGGCTAGAGGATATATCAGTTATTCAAGGAAGAGCTCATTTTGCCTTCTTGTTCCACGGGCAGGGGGGGGGGAGTTCATGCTGGTGGGGATAGCATGCATGGCCAGAGGCACGGCAGCAAGAGCAGGAGGCTGGCTGATTATTTGTCATCTATACATGGAAATAAAAGAGCAGAAAGTGGAGTGAAGCTGTGAACCCCGAAAGCCTACTGGCAGTACTGTACGTCCTCCATCCAGGTTCTACCTCCTCCAGAAGGTTCTATAACCTTGCAAGCACCATCACAAGTGTGGACCAAGTGTTCAAATACATTACCGAGGGAGGACACTTTTCATTCTAGCCAGAAGGAAAGGACTTTCTTATCTTGCCTAGGAGATTGCTCCTGTGTGGCCTGTTCCTAGGCCACTGAAACCCTAGGCGGGGAAACAGCTGTTCCAAGCAGCACAAGCAATGAGACCAGGTTACCGTTCACTGCTAGCCTTGGGCATGCAGGTCTTTTGAGTTTAAAAGAAGAGCCACCCCCTGCCCTTAAACCCAGCCGAGACATAACCACCATTCACTGCTTGGAAAGCTTTTCCTACATTCTGTACTGAAGCACTCAGTCGCCAAACACAGCCAACCCCTCCATACAAGTAAAATGAAATTCAAAGTGAGTTGCCAAGTTAAACCTCTCCTGTTTCCTAAGTGTTAGATTATAAGAGGCACCAGGTATTGAGAAAGCATACCTGAGGGGAGAAAGGCAACGGAAAGAGCGCAGGCGTGAACTGAGAACCTTTAATGCTTTGCTTCACACCAGCACTGTTTATCTTCATACAGGAATAAATTTCCTAAGTACCCAGAAACAGAGATCTCAGCCTAGCCGCCACAGATTCCCAATGCTGAGCCCTCAGCACACTGAACCTGAGCAGAAACTGGTACTGACACAGGTGTGTAGCCATTGCTTACACTGATGGCGCTGGCTGAACAGTTATCTTTTCTGAGTATAAAAGGAAAAGACCCAGACGATTACATGAACACAATTTAAATGGTGATTAACTTTTCCTCACTTTTCCTTTCGTAATCCCACCCTGATCAAAATATGTGGCGGCTTACATGCTAATTTTACCCAATTAAAATTAAATCCAAGTTTTCAATTCCTTTGACTTGCTATAATATCTAACTAATCATTAAACATCATAGTCCAAAGTCATTTCTTACAGTACAGATGAACGTTTCAATTATTCCATCCATCTCCAAATAAAAACTGCTACTATTGATATAGACAAAGATATAAGTTGAAGAATGTCCAATGTTGGTGATGGTTAACAACAGACCCACCCATGAAATGTTGCTAGGAGCAAAAATACTATTACTAAGAATACATAGCTCTCTCTCTCTCTCTCTCTCTCTCTCTCTCTCTCTCTCTCTCTCTCTCTCTCTCTCTCTCTCTCTCTCTCTCTCTCTCTCTCTCTCTCTCTCTCTCCCTCCCTCCCTCCCTCCCTCCCTCTGGAGTACACCTACCACTACAGTAAACTTCTCCATATCAAAGAAAAGAATACATAGACACTTAATGTGAAAAATAGCCTGCATTCCCACCTAATTAAATGACCAAACACACATACAAGAAACTACTGTCTGTTAAAAAAAATACATACATAAACAAAATGCGTCAATACAGCAAATTGTCCCAGATGTTTTTACATATAAACACAAGCTACAATCATTTACTCTTACAACTAGCATGGTTGTATTAAACATGAAGGTACATATGTATAGCTATAGGAATGTTTATGTGTACATGTCTATATATGTATACGTGTGTGTGTATGTATGTATGTATGTATGTATGTATAGGAGATTGTGGAAGGTTGCTTATGGATTGGCTTACAGTGGCTAGCTCTAGAAAGAGGTCTGGGTTGGGGAAATAGTCTCTTTTCACTGCACAACCTCCTCTACTGTTGAGATGTTTTTACCTTGGAAATGGATGGCATTATTCTTCAGCACTTGAGTCAACCACACACCAAGAAAGTGAATTATGCAAAGAAGGTGATGGTAAAAATTATACATGCGTGCATTAGATCCTCTGTGTTCTGAAGCCTGTTCACTCTGCTCTGTGCTAGTTTGGGCACATCTGTCTTATTCTTCCCTTGTGTGCTGGACTAGTCAAACAATCCTAAGTCATCTACCCAAGAAAGGGGAGTAAATATAAAGCTATGCTTTATAAGTTGCCACAGTTACATCAGAATTTCATAGGACACAAGGAAAAATGTCAAAACAAAGAAAAATTCCCTGCAAAGCTTCTGAAAGAAATGGCTTCCCTGGCCTGGCCCTGCTCCCCCTTCCACCCCACCTCACACAGCTACTCCTTGCCCTCTGCTCCACAACTTGCCTTAAAATTCTGGTCCAAGCAAGATAAATGCAGATCTAAAATCTCTACACATCCTCAGAAGTCACTTGAGATCACGTGTGCATGTTATACAGTGACCAAGCTGTCCCATGTTCTAAGCACACTGGGAAATCAGGCAAAAACCTCACGGTTTTCCATCCATCCATCCATCCATCCATCCATCCATCCATCCATCCATCTGGTTCCCATGGGAATGTCCATCTGTTTCCCATGGGAATGTATGAACCAATTATAAGCACCGAGAAGGCAGATGCCCGTGAGAAGGTCCTACGAAGAGGAGGAGTGGTTGCAGTGAGGACTGGTATCTGTGGGTGAGCCTGATTGATGCCCAGACAAGAGAAAGGTTTAGCTTCTCTGTTTTATTTTTGTTGTCTCAAATCACTAGGTGGAAAATACGACAGAGTCGCGGTGAGCAGTGATGCAGAGGCACATGTTTTTGCCCAGCATGCTCAGAATCATAATATATCCTAAAAGAAAGGGCATCCATCCAACACTTTGAAAGCACTCTTCACACAGTAAACACGTCCCACCCCCCTCTGTAGTGCTTGGCGGTCTTCTACTGCGACCTTTCCCAGCATAGGTTATATCCAGTCATTCCACCCACAGCCTTCTCGTGTGGCCAGGTTCTTCCACCCGCAGCCCTGACCTACAAAGCTCCCCAGGATTCACCCCATCAGTTTTCACCTTTTTGATGAGTCCCATTCTCCCCTCTGAGTCATGTTGAGCTTCTGACTGCAGCCGGACGCATTTATTTGGTCCTTTGACCTGACAAATGCCTAGATTCAAATCCATATATGACAAAATTTTTTCTGACTAATTTTGGAAGCTTAGATTCTTGTCTAATTGCTGCCAGCTTCCTTTTTCTGTGTTCTGTCGAGTCTTTCAATACTTAGAGCCCTTCTTACCTTGCTCTCACATACACATGCTCATTCAAATACGCACAGAGAGAGGGAGGCCACCCAGACTGAAATGCATACAAGATATACACATCTCCAGATGTGTGTTCATGTATTGACCTTAGCTCCCAGAAAAACAGCCTTTAGAATACTAAAAGGTACACGCTTGATTATTTTTCCTTAATTGGCACACACAAGACAGGGAAACAAAGCCTTTCTGAACTGTTTTGTGAAAAGAGAGTCCTCTCTTAAATCCCCCTTTTCAGATTGACTAAAAGGCATCCTTCACACAAAAGTCCTCTGAGGATTCCTTTTTTATCTGAAACCACAGTCCTGGCTCCCAACTCTACATCTGCAAGCAACAGTATGAAAAGCAAGACCTGCTGGCAGAGACTCGCTTGTAAAGCTCTTTCTCTGCTGCCTCTCCTGGGGATGGCCGACATGCCACAAGAAAGGGTTCGGTCTCAAATTCTAAGTTGGTACAGACTTGTTTTCCCTAATTTCACTCACTATCCTAAGGCCCTTCCAAAGAGCTAAATCTGGAGTCAAACATCACTTCAGGGAAAGCCCAGAAAGTCCCGGCTTTCCTGTTGCTGATGGTGCCACACACAGGCTGAGCTGTCAATAGGCATGTCTGGCACCAAGTGGTTTCCACATGGCCTGTCAGGGCCAGCCTGGAGGAGGCATTCCACAGGGCTACATCACCGTCCACTGTACCCACTTCGCATCCACAGCTCACGGAGTGCCAGGTGTCTGCTGTCCCAGTGACGTTTCCCATCTTCCCACCGATGCTACTTTGATGCTATGCCTGGTTTTTATTGAAGCCCAGAACTCTACAGGTTTCAGACACTCAAACTAACTTTTATGGCCTGTAAAATACTTCTCTCTGGGAACCTTTGGTTGTGCTTCTAGTACATTTTAGCCCAGTGAGGTAATGTTCATGGACCCTGGAGTCAAGATGCTAGAAAGCACTTCCAGATACATCCCATCCATTACTGCGGCACTAGGCCGACCTCATCCAAACCTTTCTGGGCACAGGTGAGACCCTGTCTTCACCGATCACCAGGGAAAGGACTCTGCTGCCACTCTGGGTAGCCCACTTCAGCGCTGACACCTTTCAACACTGTCATGATCTTTATACTCTACGGGAATGCTCCATGCCAGGCTGCTATGAGCTTTAAAACCCCAAATTTGAATATTGGGGACCAGATGTCACAAAGCAGCCTGATTGTCAACACACTATTCAGCTGCTATTGAGAAATGACATTTCAAACCAAATATTAACACCCACCCTTGGGGCTGGGCCCAGCCACACAGCTTCATTTGATAGCAAGTGCCTGAGCAACAATCTCCTTAGGACCCCAGAACATCCTGAATCTGGGCATCGTTAAACAGAGAGGGTCTGTGGGAGTCCTGTCTGTTCTCTTGATCCCTAAAAATCACAGCCATCATGACCATAATTTGTGCCAGCAGGACAGAGCCTGCCATAAAAAGCAACCAGCAAACACCTCTCTCTCTCTCTCTCTCTCTCTCTCTCTCTCTCTCTCTCTCTCTGTCTCATGTGTGCATGCGCACACACACACAAACACACAGGCATGCACACACACACATGCACACATGCACACACACATGCACACATGCACACGCACACATGCACACACACATGCACACACATACACAGGTACGCATGCACCTACACATGCACACACACACACAAGCGCACACACGCACACAGCCTTTGGGTCTCTGGTTTGTTTCCTTGGCTTTTGGAAAGGGAAGCTTTGAAGACATCCTCTTCCTGGGCTTCTCATTCTGCAGTGCAGAGTCAGAACCTCTGTAGTCTCTACAAGGTCCAATTACATTTTGGCACATGAAGATCCACAGGGCCTTCTCCAGTTTGAAGCAAAATATGTACCTCCCTTTCTTCAAGCTATTTCCCTTGGCAAAGGGGAAAGTCAGAGACTGGAAACCCTGACCCAAGAACTAGTGTGAGCCTCAGACAAGACACAGCTCCAGAGGAGCGGTGCACACGGTCATTGTCTGAGATGGAGGGCCTGAAATTGACACCATATGCACCAGAGGAGTGATTGCTCCAAGGGGTGGGGGAAGAAAAGCCACATGTCAGGACATTTTAGCAACACCTAATTCATCCTGAGGTTATAAATAAATATGATGCTCCTTTAAAAAAAAAAGGAAGAAAGAAAGAAAGTTGAAAAAAATCTTAACTAGATTGCTTCTGTGACAATCCTTCAGGCAGAAGTGGACTTTATTAGGGAGACACATAACAACTTTTATGGTATATTTTACATGATTTTTTGCAGTAAATAAAGTGGTTATAGGGCTCCAAGGAAAAGGGCCCAGATGTGAGAGTTGTGTGAAATTTAGGGGAAACAAGCTGTAAAAAACACAGCCATAAAATAGGCTGTCAGTGCCACACATCTGGACAATACAGCTGTATGTTCCCAGTGCCTGTCGTCACCCAAAGAAAACTCAATAACCTCATTTCACCCCAATTAGTCCACATACCAACAGGATCAGCATAAAACTTCAAGGGGGGCAACATTTGTATGGTGCCCCTGTGTCAAACAGCTTTTATCTTTCACTTGAATTTGGTCACCAAGAAATACGGGGCTGCTAACACAGTCGTTTCCACCATTATAAAGCTCGATGCAGTTATGACATCCTAGTAAGGCAAAGTTTGACAGCTTGAACTAGCAGCTATGCCAAACACCACCAGACTTTCTGTAGTGTGAAAGCGGCCTACCAGTCATCCCAAATGGGACTCTGCCTGGGTCTAATGTTCTGGGAGTCTGACACCACTGTACCAAGCGCCTGCCACCTTGCTGGTGATGATACTGATAGTGCAATGACCCAGTCTCAATGGTCCCGGGCACGTTTCCCATGGACATATTTTGCAGTGATGGCCTGTCTTTGCATTAAGACAACCATCACAAAACATAAAGCATCACCAACAGACTGTATCAGAGATTATAAAATGTCACCTTTCCTGATCATTGTGTTCCTTTACAGGTGTTGCTGGCAGCGAGAGCAATCATGGATAGTGGAGAGAAACTAACCTTACCACTGATAGGGAAACTCTTGAAATTTCAAATTCTCCAGATCAAATTAAAGGACCAGCAGAGACGAGAAAGTGAAAAAAAGGTACCATACAACACATGGGTCCCTCAGAGCTCAGCAAATAGTGGGTGGGATACAGTTAAAGCCACTGTAGAGTGTGGTCCAGCAAACCTGAAAGATACCTCTGCTCCTTAGGGAAGGAGCTACTCATGGGTATGTTTGCAGAATTGTGGCAAATACATCGATAAAGTCCCCTCATTTATGAAAATGGTAATATCCAGGGCATGTAATCAAGGTGGTTTTATGGTAGAATCTTTATTAATATTGTAGCAATGATGGGGCCCAATAAAGAGACAATGAGTCACGACAAGTAAATATAAAAAATGAGAGGGAAAGAATCCTCAAGTTAGGATTTAACTATTTAAGTTATCTGTGATATTCACTCAGTGTGTTTATTAGCATGGTAAGCACAGCTATATTTCCATAGCTAAGTGACAGTTTAAGTAGCCACCCAGTGTTCCCATTTACAAATCTTCTGTCTGGTCATTTTTTTTCCACATGAGGAACTTTTCCTTTACTTTGCCAGTGGAACTCAATCAGCATGCTTTTTAAGTTCACATTTGCATCTGAAAAAAAATATTTTAAAATGTTGTCAGTAAAGAGATGACCAACTCAACACCGCTTGTTATGATCATTACTTTGAATGAGAAATGCTTTCCTTAGTTTTCAAATCATGCTGAGATATTTATTTCAAACACTCCTATATGTTTGTGGGGTGTGTGTGTATATGTGTGTGTGCGCGTGCGCGTGTGTGTATGCATATGTGGGATGGATTGAGTGTGAGTTCTTTGTGACCTTAGGTAGAAATAACAAAAACCAACTAGTGGAAGGAGAAAAGGTAAATATATCCCATTATGCCTTCCTCGCCTTTCCAAGAACCTTAGATCTAGGTGTCCTATTTGATTGAACTTCTGAATGGACAGTTGTGGTGGCTATCGAGATGATGATGGCAATGACATCATCACTTTGTCCTTGCAATGTAAGCTCTGTGCTTTCCTAAGAGAACCCCTTATAGCATCTTATTAGGTGGCACACTCTGTACCCAGGAAAATTCTATTCACAGAAATGGTTGATGTTATGACTTAAATGCCTTCTATCATGGGTCATAGATTTGTACCCTAAGAAACACTCAGGGAAGTTAAGAGTTAGCAGAATAAAATTTAGACAATTTAAAACTACTTTAACTATCCTGTGTGTTTAAACACCTATGTCACAGGAGAACTTGAATTTTACAAGTGAACTGTGAGTTCAGTAAAATGCCCACATATGAACAGAGTGCCGAAGCATGTACTTTACTTATTTGTCACCTACTATAGCTCAGTAATTGTTTACTACAATACTTTCAGAGTTTAGTAAGCAATCTTCAAATAAAAATAGAACATCCTAGGTACTCAAGAACTTTTTAAATGCATGAAATGACATAAAATATGTCCTTCTGCTTGTTGCATTGTTCTTTTGCTTATGATTTCTGTGAATTGTGAACATATATTAACATGGCTGGGAGGTTCTGATGCCGTGGAAAGAGCCTGGATTTCCTTGTTGAAATTTTGAGTGTAACAAGGCACAGCTTGAACTTTAGATATTGAAGAAGGGGGAAAAAAACCACCAAACACAGTAAAGAGAACTCTGAGCAATTAAGAACCCACAGTTACACAATGCAATTTAATGTGCATATTATCAGTGGTTTCCAGAGCACCAGCCCTTTGTGTCTCAGTTGAAAGCATCTGAGCAGGTGTTAAATCAATCGATGAAAACTGATTGGAACGGATAACTCCCCAGAAAGTCCTCCTCATAAATGAGAAATGAAAGGAGTTGTTTGCAGGGTGAGGTAATCTATGTACATTTCAGCAAAGCTGCCTGAGAGGTTAGTTGGAACAATTCAGGTTAATGCTTGTCAGCCAAAGTCTGGCTGAGAGCAAAGTAAGCATGTACAACAGATTGTCTACAATAGTTAATGGAAGGGTATTACCAATGGGGGGACGAGGGTCTTCTTCCTCTGCTGAACCTAGGAGAATGGCTCTGCTTCTTGACACACAGGGAACGAGTCTTCAGCTTTTTCAACCTTGCCATTGAATCTACAGAGATATTTGCTTTCATGTGCTAATTCTCGTATATTGCTTGCATCTGTCCAACCCCAAGAATATTTTATGTCTTCTGTGTTTAATTTTTGGAAATGAACTTTTCAAAGAATGAATGCTTTTGAAGAAGAAGAGGAGGAGGAGGAGTTTAATTTTTAGAAACGAACTTTCCAAAGAATGAATGCTTTTGAAGAAGAAGAAGAAGAAGAAGAAGAAGAAGAAGAAGAAGAAGAAGAAGAAGAGGAGGAGGAGGAGGAGGAGGAGGAGGAGGAGGAGGAGGAGGAGGAAGAGGAGGCAAAGGAAGAGGAGGAAGAGGAGGAGGACTGGGAGGAGAGGGAAGGAAAGGAGGAGGGGGAAAGGGAGAGGGAGGGGGAGAAAGAAGTGGAGGGGGAGGAGGAGGAAGAGGAAGAGAAGAGGAAGGAGGAGGAGGAGACTCATCCATAGCAGTAATTAAAGAAAACCTTAAGGCAAGGACGAGGGCACAGAAAACTAATAGAATTTGGTGTTTCTTGTCTTTTTACCCCCATGAAACAGATGTAATATGCCATGATATATTTGGTCCTATTTCCTCAATCAAAATTTCCTTTAAAAACAAGTGGCCTATTATAGTTTCAAGTGAAAGATAGGAAAGAAATATTTCAGACCTGGTTAAGTGAAGAACGTGCCACAGCTGAATGCCAGCTGTGCTTCTGCTTTCTGCCTTGAAAGAAAACTTGCTAGATAATTAATATCATGAAAACTATAAGCAAGAGGTACTTTGAAGAAAAAAATGTAAAACCTTTAGCATGTAGATTTCTAGGATACAAATTATAGCTTCTAATTCTAAACAGGTTGAACCTGTTTGAAAACATTGATCTGTCTGGGAACACTTTGATAACAACTTCCAGCTATATCAATATAGATATAAACAATAAAGAAACATAATAGCAATGTGACCTATTGCATAAACATTTCTAATATTTCAGAACTTCCCAATATGATTATCTTGCATAGTAACAGTAAATTAAACCATTTATTATGTCATAAGTTTTGAGTTCAGTAACTCCTCTGCAGTTTTATTCCTGTCATTATCATCTGTCACTAACTCACCAGCTCAATGAACAGTCACCAAGATAAACACCTGTAGACACAGTGTTCCTGGATACCCGCATTCTCCTTATACTCATCACAACTCCAAAATAAATCTCTTTCCTGGGCTTTATTCTGGAACATTTTATTTTAGCTATTGAATGACTTTACTTTCACTCGCTTTTGCTTCTAATTAACTCTAACTTTTGTGGCATATATTAATTATAAGCACTTACTTAATTGTGAATAATATCAGTTAGGTTGAACAATTAAAAGAAAACATTTCATGTTCAGAAAAGTTGAAAATGGCTACAAGTACATCACAAAAAAAGCATTGATCTGTATTATTACTAACCAATGTAAATGGAGCCTTTCATGCTTCAGAACTGATATTAGAGTGTTTGTAAAGGCTTTCTGAGAAGATCCAAATATATTTTAATTGTGCTTTCATGGATAAATTCAGTCAGCTCACATTTTCTTAGAATTTTATAGCAAATACTTTTATATGAAAGAATAGCTCTTTCTGTGTGTAGCTTATGTACTGAGTGTGTGATGCCTTATTTTCACATGCACTAAAGTGGGAAAAAGACAGACAAAAGATCTATGGGTGAACAGTATCCAGAAAAATTAAAACAGCTTAATATTGATGATACCAAGTCATGATGGCCCACACATGCCAGGGCATCCTCCCAGCGAGAAATGGAGAGAAGCTTCCAGAGACATTCCCCACCTTCCTCCAGTCAAAACCCCAAGAAGCTGGAAATCTGCCAGTGAAATGCCATTTTGTGCGTGTGTTTTGTTTTAAAGGAAAGACCATTGGGACAGACCAGGAAATTACAGGCTGGTTAGGTTTGATTCAGTTGTGGTTAAATTCTTCAGAAACTATTTTAAGAAGTCAAACAGAGGAAGAGCGGGGACTCTGTTTGGAGGGACCCGTGTGGTTCCAGGAAAGGAAGAGCTCGCCTCACCAGCTGGCTGGAATTCTTTGAGGCCAGATTATCAAAATGAAGGTACAACTAACACAAATGGAAGATCTGAGGCACCCCGAACCCCAACAGTCCAGGAGAAATAGATGACTCCCCAGCTGGCCTCTCCACAAAATAGAGCTGTGCTTTGCTGACTGTTTTGATTTTTATTAATGAAAACTTTTCATGGACGTCTAGAAAATTTGTAGAGGAAAAAAATACACTGGCATTTTTAAAATAGCAATTAATAATAGTTAGCTACTCTTATTGGCTACCTATCTATTCTGATGTGTTATATCATTTAATATTTAGGTGGGTTAATTCAATTAGTTCAATGAACCATTGTCAATTTGCAGATGGTGAGACTAAGGGTCGTGGAAAATTAAACATTCCTGAAGGTCAACAGCTGTGTTCTCAGTAGTTAGGAGTCGGATCCCAGCCAGCAGATTAAAGGTGTGCCACTGAGCTCTGGGAGCACCTCGCCTGTGTGTCTTGGTAATTCTGAGATGGCCTCTGGGCTCTCAGTCAGCAGACTGCTATCTGGTCATGTTTCCTCAGGACATAAGGCTTTGCTGCATAAACTGTCAACAGCCATCTGCCCCCCAACTAATTACTTTTCATATGGCTTCCAGAGGTTCAATGTGGGGACAATTGTCAAGAAAAGGAAGAAAATTCACCAAAAGTGAAGACCATTGAGTTAGCCAATCACTAGTACCAAGGGCAATCGTGACTTAATTTATAGTCCTTCCCAAGCCCAGTCTCTTGAGGAACGAGAGTTTCTGAGACTATTCCGTAAGCCCTGATGCCATCTCCCTGACCCTGTGGGTAGGGAGAGTGTTATTAGCTTACATGATGCAAAAGTCTCTTTGAGGCATGAACGATCCTGAAGGAGGCGTATATCAGACCCGTCCCACCTCCCCACACCACACACACAAACACTCCCACTTTCTGATTTACTGAACTAGGAACTTCACCAATTACCTCCTGTTCCTAGTAATATTGTATGGGGTTCTAGATATTGTGCTATTTAACCAAATGAAACAAATAGATCCCTAAGCAGGAATTTTTTTATTTGTATAAATTTATGTGTATGTGTGCTGGTGCCTACAGAGGCCAAAAGTGAACATTGATCCCCCGGAGCTGGAATTCTATACAGGCACCTGTGATCTGCCCATTTTGGTGATGGGAGCCAAGACCAAGTCCTCTGGGAGAGCAGCAAGTTCTCTTCCCCACACTAAGCATAGCGCCTCTCAACCTGTTGGTCATAACCTGTTTGTGGGTCACATGACCATGTCACATGGGTCACTATTGAAAATCACAGAGATGTAATATTATTCAGAGCAGCAGCAAAACTATAGTTATGAAGTAGCAATGAAAATAACTGTGTGGTTGTGGTCACCACAACCTGAGGAGCTGTATCAAAGGGTCACAGCTTTATAAAGGCTGAGGGCCACTGCTCTAACAGCTCTCGGGAGAAACACATTCTTAATTCATCAATTTTCAGATCATTGGAGGCTCTGGAGATGGCCTGGGGCAGTAAGGAGCAGAACTGGGGCAGAGTGAAGAGGCACAAACAAATATATAAGGCAGAAAGACAATCACAATACCATATCGCTGTTACTATAATTGTAATATTTCATATCCTTCCTCTTTTGCTTCTTGATATATAGCCATTCCTTTATAGAGTTGGAATCTTGGTAAAATATTTTAACAGGTTTTTTTTTAAGTTAAAATTTATCATGATTTTGTTACTATCATATCATCCATATCTATTGTTATTTCTTGTCCTGTGATTTCCTTATTTATTCCTCTATTGTTGGGCGTGTATGTGCTTCCTACATTTGAGGGAATAAATAATATAGTTATTACATGGTGCCTAATATTTTTGAATAAACCATTTAGTGTAGATTTTAGAACAGGATTAACTGGGTCCCCTAATGTTCCCTTATCATCACACGTGGTTCTCTGTTTAAAAGGTACATCAATGTAGCTTGGAGATCCCTGTGTGTCATGCGCCAACTTGGAGGTTTGGTAGAATGATAGCTAACTAACAATTAGGGATTTCATAAAAATTAATTTATAAAACTTATCTATTCCATACATGTATATACTGAGTTTGTAGCATTTTTACACACACAAACACACATATACGCCTCTCTTCTTACTCCCTTTGTACCGTTGACTCCTTTTTTAAGAAGATAAATGTGATTAATAATTTCTGACCCAATACAGTCTCTCTGCCTGTCTCTGCAGCTCCCACCATCTCTGGAATCAGTCATGTAAGTTGAGGAGCAAAGTAGTGAAGGAATTCTAATAGAGGAGGCAAAAAAGACCCAGTTTCTTGTAAAACACGTAGTGGAGGAAGTTAGTTACAACTTCAACAAGCCTGCTTCCTTGTTCCTCTCCTTAATTTTATCAGGAAGATTTACAGTAGACCACACACAGAGCAGTTATACACAATATGTAGATTATCCGCTATAAGAATATACGAAGTATAGCTGTCCACTACCTTGTCCTTGCCTTTTACCCCTGACCTCCAATTTCTACTGAGAGAGAGAATGGACACCAGTTATGTTTGAATGTTAACATCAAGATATCATTGAGAAATAAGATACTACCTTAAACATTTTGAACTAGTAAATAGCTACATTGCTTTGTTGCAGTGTTTTTTTCATTGTCTTTAAAAAGATAATGATGCAACTTAAGGTTCTAGGTAGAACCGTAACAGTCAACTGAGTATGCAGAATGCCGTAATAATCTTCAGTTACTGCTTTGCATGAGACCTCCACATCTGCTAACGAATTTAAATGGTTAAGAGATCCCTGTGCCTACCCTAACCCTCCCACAGTAGGCGTCCAGATGCCTTCTTGTCATGCTGTGTCCTAAACAGAATGCACCCCCTGATGAATCTGACCCTCCATCCACGTGCTAGGGAACGTGTGTTCCCCAAACATGGTTGGGGAACAACTTTGGGGATACTCTCATCCTGCATTTTGTCTTGAACTGACAAGAGTCTTTCTGGAACCTTTAAGCTATGAGCAGATGACCATGGGCTAAGAACATGAAGCCATATTATCCCAAAGCAAGAAATGCCAGAAAGAGAGTATATGAACAAAGTTTAGTTTGTGATTTAAGGTTCATCCCTGCCGAATGTTTATCCAGTCTGGCTTGCTCCTCTATTACCCCCAAATTCTGCAACATAAACCTGTGTGTGATAGGGGGTACATAGGATGAGAGAAAAATGAAAGAAAGGTAAGATTCGACCTTCCTGTGCCTGGAGCTTACTAGAAAAGGAAGAATCAATTTCAAGCCAAGGAATAATTCTAGAACCCTAGCTATCATTGTCCAGACTGAGACGGCCGAGGACTTGGCTCCTGGTGCAGCCCCAATATGGACAATGGGGGAAGTGGAGGATGGACAGTCTAAACACAGGAGTGAGTAGACCCACTCTGAGTCAGAGAGGAGTGGATAGATTAGTTCTGAGGTCAGCTATGGGATAACAGAAGGGTTCTGTTCAGAAATCTACCAATGAACATCTCTGCCAGATGGCCCTAGTGGGCTCCACATCTGGCAGAGATGTTCACTTGCATACAGTTTCTCGGCACTGGAGAATCCTTTCTGCACCTGGAGACCCTTTCACAGCCATTTTTCTTGAAGTTCTACCAATTGAAAGGTCATCAGTGTTAAGTGTAATTGAAAAATGGTAAACTGTGTGGAGAGAACACCAATAACAGTCATCTAGAAACGCTGCAAAGAAGCGGAAACAATGAAGCAAATATTTCCACTCATCTTTCTAGGTAGTGAAATTATAGAAATTCATGTAAATTATTTGCCTTCCAATTTTTTTAGTAGTGATGCTTATTTTTATAGTACACTGGTATAAAAGGCTGACCAGGGTGACACAGAGCATGCTTGTGAAACTGAAGGAGGCGAACCGTAATCATTCATACTAAAAGAAATGAATCAGAATGATTTTCTCCAGCCTCCTAGGCCCTGTTAATAGGAGAAAAAGTAAGTAATGCATAGGAAACACAGATAGAAGACACCAAAGAATATCCAGCAGCTACTGCTGGGTCCCTGGGAGGACGGACATTGGGAGAGAAGCTGAGGCCAAGCGGAGCCTCAGTCAGAGAAGTAAGAAGAGCTTGGGGCGCCGAGTCACCCCAGCCTGCTCTCCACCGTGGCTCATCAGACAAACTGTTTGTCTTAGTAGCATTCACCCACTTGCTTTGTGAGATCGATTTCAGCATGCCTGAAATCACTTTCACATGGCATGGCTAGATATTGGCACCAGAAATTGTCACTTATTTTGATCAGGCCACTTCTCTCTAAGACCCCAAGAAAACTCATAGGAAACAATGTTCAGGTATTCTTTTTTTTTTTTTTTTTTTGGTTTTTTTTTTTTTTTTTTTTTTTTTGGTTTTTCTGAACTGATAAACTCCAGGGGGAAATATCATGTAAGAAGTTTCCACTGTGGTCTGCAAATGAGTACATAGATCAGTAAACATTGCTTCTCTAAAATAATTTAGCCTAAAACCATTTCCTTTTCTCAGTTCAAAAAATTTACCCCAAGACTTTGAGCTGGGAAAGGCTTCTGGAAGACTTTTGATGGCAAGGTTTTGCCTTCACTGTGGCAAGGCTAGACACCTACCAAAGACATTCACGGGGTTCTCACGCTGGTCCATGCACCATCACTCAGCGCTGAGCTTCCTGCGGCCCTTGAGAGCCCTCCTAGCACCCACCGGCTAATTGGAGTCAGGGCCATGGCTATGCTACAAGGACTCACTGGGTAATACAGCCCTCTAACCTGGAATTCCCATTCAGTAACTTGGATATTATGTTGTTGCTTGCCCCCCACCAAGCTTGCTTCCTCCTTTGTAAAGTAAAGCAAATGTCCCACACACTGAACCTGTGAGAACTTAACAAGGTGCAACGTCTGCTGTAAAACATAAACTCAGTAAATAGAAATGCCCTAATAGGGAGCAAGGATGACAGCCGTGATTGAAATAGCCCTTTGCAAACTTATAGCCATGAATATTACTTTCAGTACTACAGGGCAGGCTTATTGGCCTAAACTGGAAGTTTTCTCCACATAGAAAACCAGAAGGTTATAGACAGAACTTCAAATGTAAACCAGAGACGTGTTCTGAGTGGTCTGCAGCCCTGGGAGGTATCTTCCCAGGCTTGCAAATTCTCCTGCTAGTCCATCACTGCCCTGCGCGTCTGAACAGGTGATAACATCCTTGGCCTCTGGGTCTGTTTCCCCTGCCTGCCCCCATTGTGATTCTTTTCTTATTTTTCTCATGGTGAACAGGGTTCTTGATAATGGCTTCTTGATGATCTAATAGCCCTTCCCTTCATCCCACATCAGCCGTTGACTCCTGTGGTCCTACCACATGACCCATCATCACTAGAGTATTAAGGTCTCACATTCCCTAACCTTGAGTGTTTCCTATCCTTTCCTCTTAAAATGGCCTAATAGTGAACACACACACACACACACACACACACACACACACACACACACTCATACATACATACACTTCAACCCCACTGTAACTGTTGGTCCATGGGAACCCCCAGTGTCCATGCATTACCATCTCCTCTGTTCGTCTTCTCCTCCATGGTCCAGGCCCTTGTACTCTAACCCTGCTTTACAAAGTCTTATTTCCCCTCTTTTCTCTGTTTTCATCATGATCACGAACTCAGCTACCACCCCCACCGTGTTCATGTCTATATCTGCGCAAATAAGGACAACTTGAGGCATTCAGAGAGCCCAACATGCTGGTTATAACTTCACCTCGGCACTGGCTGAGTTCTGCCACATTTCTCTAGGATGCTTGCTATCCTGTCTGAGATGGCACTGACATTATCTGAGCTTCTTGGAACTTCCTGGCTTTTGCCTTCTGATCCCCTCTGCTGACTTTGCCTCCTGCTCTTCCTGGGAAATGGAAACAATCTCTCCAGACCACCCAGACCTCTTCCTTTCTTCCATCCACACCCTACCACTGAGCCTTTCTGTGTGGCTCCTACTGAACTAGAAATTGTCTCTCTCTAGTGAATCTCATGTTGAGATTTTCCATTTTACCTGCAGTGGCACCTGCAGTGTCTCCCTCTGTATTGGAGCATTCAATCAACCAACAAACACAGAAATTCCCGGCTTTAGACACAAAGGTACATTCTTACCTCAACTTCAGACCCACTGCCATCTGCTCACCTGATGAAGGACTCAGAACTCTAGTTCCCTTCACAGCCAAACTTCTCAGGCCTTCATTTGAACACTTTTCTTGCTGTCACCGTCTCCCCATCTACCATCTCTATAGCCTGCCATAGCTATTTTTCTTAGTGTTACCCACAACTACCAATGTATCAAAAATGTTTGGTCCACTTGCTTTCTCTCTTCACTTTTGTATTGTTTGACCTTTACTTTACTTCTCCCTCTTTTTGGCTGTCTTCTTCTCCTATATGAAATGGGTAAAGTGTTGGAGTTCCTATAAGCCAAAGCCCAATTCTCACATTTCTTAGAAACTCTTGCCCAAGTCATTTCATGTCCTCCCATTAAATTACCTGAGATCTATTACTTGCTCCTGAATGTATAACTGCAGCTAACATCTCTGAACACAGAATGTGACTCTTATCAGCACAGGGCGCCTCAAATATAATATGATAACTTACAGTAGTCTGCACTTTTTCTCACCCAATGTTCTCTACCTCAGTACTGGCCAGCACTGGGCTTCAAACTCAGATCCAGGGTGTTCTCTTTGGTATGCCTCCTTGTTCAAGACCGATCATTTAACTCTCACAATTTCAACACCCAAAATGGACCTCTAATTCATCTACTTTTCTCCACTCTGCCAGCACCTTGATGTGAGTCATGAGTCACTGTTAAGTATTCTCTGGACTATTTCCACACTTTCTTTATAAGACTTTCTGTTTTCTGTAACACACACACACACACACACACACACACACACACACACATGCACGCACGCACACACACCTGAAAACTCTCAAGTCTTCCTGCTGTATTTTCAGTGAGGTATGAATTTATTAGCTCTATCTCCAAAGTCCTGGGTGCCTTGTCCATGCCTAGTCTTGGTCCACTCTGTTCTCTGAACAGACAGTTCCTTTGTGCCCAAATGCCTTTACATCTCACCTCTTCCCTGTTTCTCATGTGTGTTATGACTCATTTTCATGTGTTTTACTCAAATGTCGCCTCCTTAGAGAAGGCACTCCATCCTCCGACTTCTGAGTGAAGTCTCCTCAGCTGTGTTTCTGTCCCTCCATTCACTAAAATGTGTAGTTCTATTTCTGTCTGTTTGTTTACATGCCTTTCATCTCCCTTGGAATCAGCTCTAAGAAGTACTGCCCAGCCCTGCTGTAGGCACCAATTCACATCTAGTACAGGAAGAAATGCTGGGCCCTTCCACATCCCTGCGCCACATCTGTGTCACACCCAAAACTGTTCATGACCCTCTCTGCCTGTGCTGCTCTGTCCCTCTACTCATAACAGTGTCCAATGGACAAGCAAATGACTACATGGATGCTGGCAACTCACCGATTTTCAAAACTTCTGCTCTTGCTGACATTAAGCTTACTTCATCTTCATCATCGGGGGAGAGGGGAGGGATTGGACTAAGAAAGACACATAAGTCAGCTTGACTTGGACAGTGTGCTCTTTCCCCTTTAACTGGCTGGCATGCGGTTGGTTTCTTGAACTTTCATTTCCATTCCAAAGGTGTATGCTTATGTTGCTGCTGCTGTTGCTGTTGCTGCTGCTGCTGCTGATGATGATAATGATGCTGTTGATGATGATGCTGTTGATGACGATGCTGCTGTTGATGATGATGATGTTGAAGATGAAGATGATGATGATGATGATGATACTGCTGTTATTGTCTCCATCTCCTCCAGGGTGTTCACTTATCACTTGTATATGTTTCAGCCACACTGACCTTCTCTTCATTTTCTAGAACCATTGGTGTACTTTCACAGTCTTTAGCCAGTGCTATAAGCAGCACCAGTAGCCTTCACAGATATTTGTCTCCCACTGCTGCTAGGGAGAAAGTGCTGGAGTGGCAGAGTGTTGCCAGCCTGCAAGCCTTCATGCTACACAGGGAATCCTCCATGGAAGCCAAAGCTGGTCTGAATCCTTCCGTGTCCTTAGCAGCCAAAACTTATTCAGAGAACAAACCTCTGTCCCTTCTGTGATGTCTATAAGATGACTGCCAACCTTTGCTATCTTTGACTTACCCTATCTATAACCCCTGAGAGGTTTTCAAATTAGATTTCATGACCTTAAGAAATGAATGTTAGTGTGCAAAATAATTGCAGTGTTTTAATTCATTTTGTCTTAAGTGTTGTTGCAAAAGGAAAAAATAAGATGCACATATTGTAAATCTTCCATAGAGTCATTATGTTAGGAACAGTACTCCAGTATCATTTTAATGAGGATAAGCACTTCCAGTGTGTACAGGCACCATTGCTTTCTGAAATGCATGCAAAGGTTGGGGGAAGTTTTGAAAGAGGTGGGTAAGTATTGAAGCTTCCCACATATATATGAGCTAAGCATGCCCCAGAGCAATGTGTGAAGAACTCATGTGACTGGTGTCCTCTGCTGACCCCTTCTCTTTCTGTGGACCAGAGAGCAGCCACTGAGCAGGGCTGTATGCTTTTAAGTAGAATTGTAATAATGAGAATTGTTTAGTGCTGAGATTCTGAAAGACCTTTTAGCCTTTAAAAATAGCCAACATGAAAAACATCATCAAGGAGATTTTAGAAAGTCTATTCTTTGATTCCCTAGGTTTGGTTGGTTGGTTGGTTGGTTGGTTGGTTGGTTGGTTTGGTAGATTAATTTGTTGGTTGGTTGGTTGGTTGGTTCGTTGGTTGGTTGGTTTTCACAAAAAGACATATGCTTTCCAGAGTTGGACTAAGAGATAGACCCAAGCTCCTGACATCACAATATATTCAGATTCTTCCTCCTATGTGGCACAAGCGCAGGGCTGAAGTGTTTGAAAGACTCCTTCAGATGAATTTCTTCTGGAAGGCCATTCTTTGTGTGTGTGTTTTTTTAATTATTTTTTATTTTTTTATTGAAAAATAAATTCATTCATATTACATCTCAATTGCTATCCCATCCTGTGCATCCTCTCATTCCTCCCTCCCTCCTGCTTTCACCCCATTCCCTGTCCCTATGACTATGACTGATGGGGACCTCCTCCCCTTGAACATGATGCTAGGGTATCAAGTTTCTTCTTGGTAGTCTGCTATCCTTCCTCCGAGTGCCATCGGGCCTCCCATCAAGGGGACATGGCCAAATAAGGGGCACCAGAGTTTTGTGGAAGTCAGTTCCTAGTCTCCACTCAACTGTGGAGAATATTCTGTCCCTTGGCTAGGTCTGGGTAGGGGTTTTATGATGACTGCACATATTGTCCTTGGATGATGCCATAGATGGCACAGAACCCCTGGGCCCAGATCTGCCCATCATAGTGTTGTTCTTGGAGGTTTCTGGGACCCTCTGGATCCATCCATTTCCCTATCTCCTTCCTATATTTCTCTCACCTTAGGATGTCCTCAACACTATCCCATTTTCCTGGTAAGTAAAGACTTTCATGAGACATGCCCCTTGGCCTAGTGTCCAGACAGAAGTGAGTATATATTATTTGAGTCTATCTGCTTCTGGGTTAGCTCACTCATTATGATCATTTCTAGTTCAATCCATTTGTCCACAAATTTCAGAAATTCCTTGTTTTTTATAGCTGAGTAGTATTCCATAGTGTAAATGTACCACATTTTCTACTGAGGGACACTTAGGCTGTTTCCATGTTCTGGCTATTATGAATAAGGCTGCTATGAACATGGTTGAGCATATGCCCCTGTTGTGTGCTGGAGCATCTTCTGGGTATATTCCAAGGAGTGGAATAGCTGGGTCTTGAGGAAGCCCTATTCCTAATTTTCTGAGATATCATCAGACAGATTTCCAAAGTGGCTGCACTAGACTGCATTCTCACCAGCAATGAAGGAGTGTTCCTCTTTCTCCACATCCTTGCCAGCATGTGGTATCGCTTAATTTTTGATCTTGGCCATTTTGATGGGAATAAGATGGAATCTCAGAGTTGTTTTTATTTGCATTTCTCTGATGACTAAAGACATTGAACATTTCTTTAAGTGTTTCTCAGCCATTTGATATTCCTCTGTTGAGAATTCTCTGTTTAATACTGAGCCCCATTTCTCAATTGGATTATTTGGTTTGGTGGTGTTTAATTTCTTGAGTTCTTTATATATTTTGGATATTAGACCTTTGTCAGATGTGGGGTTGGTGAAGATCTTTTCCCAGTCTGTAGGCTGTCGCTTTTTTCTGTTGACAGTGTCTCCTGCCCTACAGAAGCTTCTCAGGCTCATAAGGTCCCATTTATTAATTGTTGAGCTTAAGTAGAAGGCCATTCTTTTAAACAACCTCTGATATGCTCCCACCCCCTCACACCTGCCCCTCACCAGCCCTGACTTCTTAGGGTTTCTATTGCTGCAACAAAACACCATGGCCAACAAGTTGAGGAGGAAAGATTTTATTCAGTTTACACTTCCACTGCAGCACTATTCATTACTGAAGGACATCAGGACAGGAACTCAAACAGAACAGGATTCAGTAGTCAGGAGCTGATGCATAGAGGGGTAATTCTTAGTCCCCTTGGCTTGCCCAGCCTGCTTTCTTACAAGGACCACCTGCACAGGGATGGCACCACCTACAATGACCTGAACCCTCCCACATTAGTCACTAATTACGAAAATGCCTTACAGCTAAATCTTATGGAGCTATTTTCTGAATTAAGGTTTCCTCTTTTCAGATAAGCTGACCTAAGACTAGCCAGCTCAGTACCTCACCCCCACCCCACCCCACATAGAAGTGCCCATTGCAGCTTCAACTCAAGCTGGACTCTCCACTGTCCTGATTGCAACGATGACTAAACGACACATGCTAATGGATATGCAGTGGAATATAGGATTTGGTTTGATGAAACGAATTAAAGAATGAATTGGACTGACTTTGGGGAAACCTCCGCTTGTTCACAAGGGGACTTGGAGGGTGAGAATGTGTTCTCTCGTTCCAGGTAACAGAAGAAAGACTGAAGTCAGAAAAAGACAAAGGAAAAGCAAAGTCTCCCAAGGAGAAGAAGGCCCCCAATGCCAAGGCTGGGAAAGGAAAGGGGAAGGACCAGCCCGAGGCTGTTGCAGCAGTGAGGAAGACCACGCAGTTAAAGCGGAGGGGCGAGGAAGATGACATCAAAAGCTATATTGGTTAGTACATCGAGGGGTGCTTTATAGATCAGAATAGGGATTGTACACAGTCACCCCAATAATTATACTCCATCACTTCTAGCCTTTTTTATTATAAAGCCACAAATAACTTATGCTCTGTGACACTTGGATTGAAAATTATTCCTATTTGCAAGCCAGGTCTGGTTTTAGCAAATGTCTGTTTAGCATGTCTCTCCATGGGCACACTTACATCATGAGAGCAAAGGACAAGAGGCAGGTGATTGGGCACTTTACTGTCTTGGTGAGAACATGATGAGAAAATCAGGAGTAATTACAGGCCTGACCATGCAAGCACCATCCCCGGGCTTCCCACTGCAGAAGGAGAAAACCGACTTCCACAAGTGTCCTCTGACCTCCCCAGGCACACTGTGGCACACGCATGCATGACTGTGCATGCACATGCACACACAGAGATAAGTGGAATAAAAACTGATCCACGTGAGAAACAGTGGCAATCAAATCTAATAATCTGAGATGCAGGCAGAAAACAGCTTCCTAATGCAAGCTTTTCCCACCTTCTTAAACGGCTGGCACAAACCGAGTCATCCTCGGGAGTTACTGGTGATTCCTTGCTGCTTTTCTTTGAGCCCAGAAAGAACTACCCTTTACTATCTTTGTTTTATTTGTTTGTTATCTATAGACTTTACTTTTGCCCCCATCAGTTTTTATCTTTACTGTGTTCAGATTAAGTAAGAGAGACGGGCTTTCTTTTGCAACTGTTACTGGCGGATCCCTCGCATGTAGCTCTACTCTAAATATAATGCACTCAGAAACAATGATTCTGTGCTTCCCAAAGGCAATACCAGTGTTGGCCATTTTAGTGATCAGGGAGAAATAATTGCATAAAGTTAAAACTTAAGGGTCTGTCGTTGGCTTGTGCATTGGCCTTGCTGAGCTGCACTGTGTAATGCAAGGCTTTTCTGCGTCATGCAGTCAGCACTAAATCAGGACAATGATTCTCACACCTAAACTATAATAGTCCAAGAGATGCTTGTTGTTTAATGTTCATAAGGAGCATTACCAGGAAACAGAGAGGAGAGATCCGTGTCTTTAAAAAGTGTGCACAGTGTATTTTTAAAAATGCAGTGCAGTAAATAGTTGCCTCGCAATCAATGCACGGAGTTCTCAGGGTCCTGATGTGAATTCATTCAGTTCTGTGCTACAGAGCACGTCACGGTATTTCCTTATCCTGTAAACACCTCCACTTAGAAAGTGCCAGCAGGCTGCAGCTACTTGTAACTCGGGAATCAGGCCAGATGTTAGTCAGCAGAGATGAGAACCAAAGGAAACCAGTTACAGGTTAAACTCTGACAATAGCTCAAGCACCGGTTTCCATGGCCACAGGCTTCGGGTATGTTAGCCATCCTAGTATGCCTATGTGTCATTTGCAAAACATGATTTTATATTTCGTAAAATGGCCCCAGCCTCTTTATTGCAAGAGAAATAATGAAAACCAGTCAACAGGCCTGCATTCCAGCCAACTGGCTGGGTCTCGGCAAGCCAGAGGGATTACAAATGCATGCTTAGTGTACATCAGCGCCAATTTGCTGGGGGACAACCGTTCTCCCTAACAATGACAGCTGATCTTCTTTATGGTATTTCCCACAGACGACGAGCCAGACGATGGCGCCCAATATTACATTATTGTCACAGGATTCAACAATCCTCAGCTATTAGCCATTATGACTGAGCTTGGCATTCCTATAACCAGTGTGATTAAAATATCTTCTGAGAACTATGAACCTCTGCAGGCACACCTGGCATCAGTCAGACAGCAGCAGGAAGCTGTCCTCCAGCCAGAAGGTATGGAGTCACCAGACCGCTCACAGAGGCTATCAATATTGGCCCCCTGTCCTCCAAACTCAAAGGCAATCTGCTGTCTGAAACATGGTCAGAAAAATACTCACATTATTAAAGCCTTCCAAGACAGATTTGCTCTCTATTCTGCTTGTATCAGCCAAGAGCCATAAATTTTGCAAATTAAAATTATACTCTGTGCTTGCATCTTTGTGTAGTCACAGAAAACATAGGCTACAGGTCAGAAGACTTGGTCATGCAGCTATTACTTCTCAGCCTTTTAACTGAGACCAAGTGTGGTTGCACAGCTCCATTGCTCAGGAACTCGTGATCTGTAGTGTTTAGCCAAAGCCTGGGCCGAGTGAATATCTGTTAAGACTCTTCTTTCCAATGACCTAGTCACCAAGCAGCCCAGGTAAGATCACACAGCTGGATCCGTGTGTTTGTGCGTGTGTGTGTGTGCGTGTGTGTGTGTGTGTGTGTGTGTGTGTGTGTGTGTGTCTTCATGGGAAACAGAATAGTGTTTGGATCTTTTGGAGCTGGCGTTACAAGTGTCTTGTCTATCATCTGACATGGGTGCCAGAAACTGAACTCGGGACTTCTGGAAGGGCTCTTAACCACGTGTACCACCAAATCATTATAATAAATGTCAAAGGAGCCATTGTACCTTCCAGGCTTAAACTGGGAAATTCATGGAATCAACCACCAGCCACACTACTGTTTGGTCACTTTGGGTCTTGAGGTCTTCATCTCAGGGAATTGTGCTAGATTATCTCTATGGGAGAAAAACAAAAAACAGAAAAGAACAAAACAGAAAGCTGCTGTTACCTCCAGGTTACAGTGCTGAGAGTCAATGTAAATCTGTGATTCCAGGAGCCAAGTTATTTTTACTACATGTGTTGTTTTGGTGTCGTTATCAATATTTTCACCATGACTTTTAATTTACACAGCTACATACCAATCTCTTTCTATTTCCCCTCAAAGTTAGAAGTCACTACCTCTGATAATAACTACTATTTATTCGGTGTATAACTTGGGGGCAAAGATCGATGCTAAGAGCTCTACGTATATTTATTTATATAGGTTTCCAACACTCTAAGGGATTATTTTTTTTAATTGCAAACATATTTTCATACAATATGTGTGGTTTTCCCTTCCCTTAACTCCTTAAAGATCCTGCCTACCTCCCTACCGTCCCACCTACTCAACTTGTTGCTCTTTTACTTTGTCTTAAAAAAAATAAAATAACATAAAATCACACACACACACACACACACACACATACACCCCAAGTCCACAAAATCAGAAATCAAAATATGCAATCAAGAAACCAATAAAACAAAAACTCCCCCCAAAGTAAAATGAGACAAGAAGTCTACAAAAATACCATTGAATTAGTTTGTGTTGCCCAGCTACTCCTGAGTATGGGGAAGCATGGTTAATGTACCTAGTAAAATGCAATTGGAGAAAGCAGAGTTTTCTTTTATCAGTTGGTGTCAACTACAGATAACTTCTTGGTTAGAAGTGGGGCCCTGTGTCCAGTTCCCCCTCTCGATGCTGGGACCCTGCCTGGCTTACACCTACGCAGGCACTGGGCATCCTGCCACAGTTTCTGCAAGTTCATATGTGCATCAGTCTTGCGTCTGGAGGATGCTGCTTTCTTGATGTGGCTATTCATCGCCTCTGTGTAGATCCCAGAGCTTTGAGGGGAGAGCTTTGATGAAAATGTCTCACTCAGTACCAACTGATCCAAAGTTTCTCCTTCTCCTCATATTGTTCAGTTGTAAGTCTCCGTAAGGCACTAATCTATGTGTATAGCAGAATGTCATTAGGATTCGTTTAATTGTTGTATTCCTTTAGCAGAATAATAGTGTTAGGTTTTCCCCTAGGCCCATGAGACATGTCTACCTTGGGTCCACCTAGTCCCAGCTTGCTGAGTAACTGCCACACTAGCTTCCATAGAGCCTGTACACGTTCTTGCTCCCACCAAAAATAATAAGTGTCCTTCTTTCCCTGCATCCTTGCCACCGTGTGCTATTGTTTCTTTACTTTTATGATCTTAGCCATCAGGTTAGTGCAAGATGAAAGCTCAAAGTAGTTTAATTTGTATTTCCCTAATAGATAGCAATGTGTAACATTTTTCTCAGTATTTCCCAGCCATTTGCCTTTTTTTTTTTCCAAGAGCTTTCTTCTTAGTTCTGTAGCCCATTTTTTTTTTTAATTCTTATTTTTTTCTTAATTTTCAGGGATTTTTTTTTTTTTTTTTTTTTAGTTCTTTATGTATTTTGGATCCTAACCCTCTATCAAATGTGTAATTAGTAAAGATTTCGCCTCATTCAGTAGGTTATCATTTTTCCTGAATGATGGTGTCCTTTTCTACACAGGAGTTTTTCAGTTTCATGAGGTCTCATTTATTAATTGTCTTTATTTGTGTCTATGTTATTGGTGTGCTGTTATTTGTAAAGGCCTTTCCTGTGTGAACGAGTTATAGACTCTCCCCACTTTCTCTTCTATAAGATGGTATGTCTGCCCTTATGTTGATGACCTTGATCCATTTGAAGGTGGATTTTTGTTTCTGGTGTTTTTGTTTGGTTTTGGTTTGCAGGGTTATAAGTATGCCCAATAGCATTGTATTCCATAGTTTTAGGTGTATTATATATTCATTTTCATTCATTCATTCTAACAAGTTTTTAATTTCCTTCCAAATTTCTGTCCTGACTCATTTTTTTCATTCAGTAGCGAGTTGCTCAATTTCCTTAAGTTTGTTAATTTCTGTCATTTTCATGTTGTTAATGTCCATGGTGGACAGACAGAATGTAGGATATCCAATTTCCTTGTATCTCTTTAGACCTGCCTTCTATCCAAATATGTTGTCAGTTTTGGAGAAAGTTCTATTGTCTTCCAGAAAAAATATCTTTTGTGTTTCAGTGGAATGTTCTGTAGAGATCTTCCAGGTCCATTTGGTTTATGATATTATTTACCCCCAGCATTTGTCTGTTTAATTTTGTCTGGACAGCCTGTCTATTGATAAGAGTGGGGGATATTGAAGTCACCCGCTATTACACTGCAGGACTCAATATGTGATTTTAGCTATAGTAGCCTTTCTTTTATGAACTTGGACACCTTTGTGCTTAGTGCATAAATGTTTAGAATTGCAATACCCTCTTGGGCGTATGTTTACTTCAATAAGTATATAGTATCCTTCTCTACCTCTTGTGTTTTGTTGTGGTTTGCAGTCTATTTTGTCGAGTATTAAAATGGCAATACCTGTTTGCTTTCTTGAGTCCATTTGCTTAGAATACATTTTCCCATCCTTCCCCAGGTGATGTCTGTCCTTGATGGTAAAGTGTGTTTCTCAAATGCAGCAGAATGATAGATTCCATTTTCTAATCCAATCTGTTGGTCTGTGTGTTTTATTGGGAAATTGCAACCATTAATAATGAGACTTGCCAATGAGCAGCATTATTATTTTGTTACTATGGGGCCCCCTTATTAACTATTGTGAGATTATTCCTTGTGTCTTCTTAAGTGTGATTAACCTCTTCAGACTGAAGTGTCTTTTCTACTGCTTTCTGTAGCACTGGTAGACAAAAGTTTCTTAACTTTGGCTTTACTGTAGAATGTTTGATGGTTTTGCTAGGTATAGAAGTCTAGGCCTATCAGAGATAGTCAAACTTCCAGGCACTCTGGCTTTCAGAGTCTCCACTGAGACATCATGTGTTTATTCTAGTGGGTCTTTTGTTTATCACTTTCCTTGGTCTGTGTAGTTACGGTTTTGATTAGCATGAGTCATGGGGACTTTCTTTTCAGGTCCTGCCTCTCCATGTTCCATATGCTTCTAGTACCTCAATAAGCATCTGGGGAAATTTTCTTTTGTAATTTTGTAAATTTTCTGTGCCTTTTAACTAGGTTTTTTATCCTTCGTCTCTCCCTATTATTTATAGATTTGTCCTTTTCAATAGTGTCTCAGATTTCTTTGATGTTTTGTGATTGGGTTCCTATAGGTTGAACTTTTTTCTTTCCTATGTCTTGTATTCTGATAATGAGGGTTACCTCTCAGGTGTTTTCTCAACATCTTAAGTTTTTCATTTCCAGTCTTATTTCAGTTTGAGGGTTTTTTTTTTCCAGTGACTCTTTTTCCTTGTTAAATCCATCTTCATGTCTTTAATTGTTTTCATTATTTCATGCAACTGTTTATATTTTCACAGACTTCATTAAGGAATTTATTCATTTCCTATTTAAGACCCTTAAACATATTAAAAATAGTTATTTTCAAGCTCTTGTCTTGCTGCATTTCTCATGAAATAGGGTTGCTGGCTTCTGGTAGAAGCATATTGTCTTAGCTGTTGTGTTTGTGGTTTTGCTCTGGGATCGAGGCGTCTGGAGTTACTCTGATCTTGGTGTCTATCTCTGGCCTCACTTTTGTTGGTTGGGCTTTCTATTGTTTGGTTGCTGCTGTCCTCTCTGGCTTCTAGACAAGTGTGGTAGCTGGTAGTGGACGGGCATAGGTGGCACACTGTAGAGAGTGCTTCTGAGTCAGAGAGTGGTAAAAATGAGTGGAGATATGCTAAATGGGTAGCTGATGGAGGGTACAGGAAAAGAACTGGGGGACCTGGGTGTTAAGAGTTATTCATATACAACTGTGTTTGTTTCTCTGTTTCTGTCTTAATCCAGCTGTCACACAAATAATGGAAACTATTATTTTAACAAGCTTCACAGCACAATAACTGAGCAGTTATTACTCTATTCCTAACTAACTGTCTATGCTCATCTGGTTTCCTCCCAGTTTATATTACAGAGATACTTGTACTTTATTGCTTTCCTGCTCTGGCTCCTCTCTCCTAAACCTCTTCTCCCTGACCACGCCCCACCCACGCCCACGCCCCACCCACGCCCACGCCCACCGCTGCCGTGGCTGTATTCTCATTTCCTCTTCTAACTCCTCCTCCCCTGGCTGGCAGGAAGTCTAGCCCTACTCTCTCCCAGATCCGCAGTTGGCTGTAAGCTGCTCTCTTGGCATATAGGGGAGCAGTGTTTATATAACATTGAGACAGGAGATTCTCAGAACAAGGATTGCAACCAGGTGTAGGGGGTACAGAGATCAGCACTTTAATTACACAATAACCTTATGCCTATACCTGCATCTGCACCAAGAGACAGAGTCCCCACAGAAAGGAAATGGAGTGGGAGGAGAGGCTCCTGCAAACCGACTGCAGTAGGGCAGAGAATGCTCCCGGAAAGACATGGATGAAAGGACTGGGAGGACCCGGGGTAGAGTCCACAGGGAATAGAGGAAAGGCTCCTGAAAGCAGGCTGACGCAGTACTGAGTGTGAATAGAGGGATCACAGTAAAGGACAGGAAAGAGAATGACAATCACCTACCGTGCCCTGCTCCTGTGTGGCTACTCAGGAAGTATGTCTTACTATTTGCATTTTACCTAAAAGTACTTTTAGTGTAGAGGCATCTATTAAGTCAGAAACAGCCAGACCACTGACTGTTTCGAAAGATAAAAACATTAAATAATTTATTTCTGAAGCTAGTGATAAAGTGCTATATAAGTACCAAACATAATCTCTATATGGGACTATACAATCACGTACTAATAAATACATAAATATACTCTAGGATACAAGGCTCATAATCTGATCTCAGGAGGATTGCCCATTACTTTGACGCTGTTTTCAGCTCCATAATAAGTTCCAGGGCAGCCTAGGCTAGAGTGAAACTCTGTGTCAAAAAATAAACAATGAGATAATATTAGTCTTTACCATAAAATGATGAGGTCATAGTAGTAGTTTCAAATCTTCAATTATACATACAGAAAACATTTCAGGAAAGTTTTCAAGTCTAACTTTATGGTAATCCATGATCACGTGGCAGTCAGAGGGGCAAATGTCCAGAAAGGCGGTAACCCCTATAACATGACAAAAAGCTAACCAGAGCATAAACCACTCTCACCCAGTCTAGCTGTATGGCTGTGAGAAGTGGATCTACTTCAGGTTTTTTTTTAATGTTTATGGAGCAAGTACTAACGCAGAGAAAACATGGTTTGGTGGGAATACTGGCTCCATGCAGACGTAATATCAGGGGAATAGTCTCTCAACTCCCCAAATGTCTGACCTTATCACAATCTCTCCGGACCTCCACTGTGAGATAGACGGTGATGAGCTCATAGAGTACCATCTTTTGATTTTTATAGTTGTGCCTTCCAACTTCAAAACCTCCTGAAAGTTATGTTTCTGCGTTTGCACTTTGCTAATGCCTTCCAGACATCTCATCATGCGCATGACTCACCACATCAAGACAAAATGAGGCGAAGTCCAATACCTTCATCTTATAGTAAAACATTTTGCTATTATTAGATATAGAGGCTGAAAAACTGAAGAGAGAAAATACCGCTAAGCAACTTGATATTTTCTGGAAGTACTTGGAACCAATCCTAAATAACGAGAAACCTGAAACAAACCTCTTCGATATTGCCCGACTCCAGTACATGGTCAAAGCATCATATTTTCCTTCTGACTGGTCAGACAATGAAATGATGGTGAGTACAGCGGTCAGCGTGAGTGTGTGGTGTTCCATTCACAGACACCTATTCCACAGCTGTTTAGTAGTCACCGGTAACAATGGGTTTTGTTGAGCTCTCTCATCCTTGGGACAATGGTGGTGACAAAGGGCCACTGTTGGATATAGCCTGATTCTGTAGCTTTTAGTCTGTGGACTGATGGTAACAAGATGTTACAGGTGGGGATTCTTTTACTAAATGACAGGAGGCTCTGGTCCATGCTTCAGTAATGGTCTTAGTAATAATTAAAATGTGATATGTATCACTATGATGACGGCAAAGTTTATGTTTTGTTGTATTACTTGTTGGCCCCTTTCAAAGTGTAACACTTCAGCACCAAGGGAGCTGAACTGACAGCAGAGCCTTTGGGTAGACGACAGCCGCTGAAAGTTCTTCTGAAAGGAGCTAGGCAAAGCTGGATAAGGAGGGTGTTGCTTGTAAAGAGACTACATACAAGTAAAGAGAGGAGCAGAGGGGAGGAGAGGAAAACTGAGGGAAGAAAAAGAAGTAAAAATAAAAGGAGAAAAGGGAAAGAAGGATGAGAAAGGGATAAAGGAAAAAAGAAAAGAAAAAAGAGGAAAGGAAAGAAAAGGGAAAGGGAAGAGAAGAAAAGAGAAGGGAAGGGAAGGGAAGGGGAAAGGGAAGAGAAGGGAAGAAAGAGAAAGGGAAGGGAAGAAAGAGAAAAGAAAGGAAAGGGGACAAAGAAAAAACTGACTAAGAGGACAAAAGGAGCTGATTCCGAGCCAAAGGACAGTCATACAGTGAGGCCCTCATCCCATTGCCTTGAGATGGGTAGCACTCAGCAAAAGAAAAGAAAGCATTAAAAAGAGACTGAGGCTACTACCAAAACCACCTCCAAAATGCAGAGTTGTGGAGCCCAGTCACAATGGGTAAAAGCACTCCTGCACCTTAGAATCAGGGAACACCACGGAAAAGGGGTAGAGAAGGTTGTAAGAGCCAGAGAATCAGGGAGTTCACTATGAAATTATGTCTCCTAGTAATAGCAGAAGCCACACATATGAAATCTCACCAACATGACTGACCACATATGAGCTAAGCAAGGCTGACACTAAGGAGCACGCCAAACTGAGCAAGGAAAAGCCAATGAGGATTGAGTCCTACAGAACACACTACAGGCACCTGAGGAAAACTGTCACTGGGAGAAGTGGGCCTCCCCAGGGAGGAGCACAATGGTTGCCCAATGCCCATTGATCATCCCTGAAAACATCCATACAAGTAATATTACATGGACCAAACAGGATATGTTTAGAAAATATATACTATATACTATATATGTATATACAAATAACATATGTGTTTACAATTAACCATCGCTAAGAAAAGAGGTCGTGAATTTGAAGAGGAGTGAAGAGGGGTATAAGAGAGGGTTCAATGGGAGAAAAGGGAAGAAAAATGTAATTAAAATAAAAAAGAAGAAGAGAGGGTACAGTTGAGCCATTAAGGATAACAGGGACTTGAATAAATGTCATTAGGTAGCTCCATTGTCAAAAAGCTTTCAGCCTGAGGTATTAAACACTGAGTCACTTATCAAGCACTAAACACTGAGTCACCTACCAACAGCAAGAAGGAGTATCAGCCTTGTGCTGTGTGTGCCAAGGACGCTGAATGCAGGTTGGCGGCAAGAAGAACCAGTGTTAGCAAAACCGCTTGCTCTTATCTTCCTCTGCTTCTCCTGCCTCTGACTGTCGATATCCTCGGACTTCCTGCTTTGCCTTTCTCCTACACCCGACTCAGAAAAGAATCTGTTTCCATCTACCTTTTATTGGAGCTTTTTAAAATTGAGTCATCCCAGAGGAACTGTTATTTCCAATGATGGAGTGCTAAGATGCTTCCATCTTATTTTGTTGAGATAAGACCTGGGGAAAATCATCCCCCCTGGAATTCCAAAACCCCTCATCAAAGCCGACTCTATTTTTCTGGTAGGTGGACTTTCCTCCTTTGTGCACATATGCACCCATTTACAACTTACAGTAACATTTTCCCTATCATTTGGACCTAGTACCTTTGCTCCTTCACAAGTGCGTGTGCTGTCCCATGGGTCTTCTTTAGCCTCCAGGAACATGCTAGCAGAAGATGAGAAGTCCTGTGCCCCAAAGAGAGGGCACACCAGTGCTTAATCAAGATGTAAAGGTGAGCACCAGGCTATGATCACAACTTTAGAAGACCCAGCGTCACTCGCAGCATCCCACTTCCTACACCCTTGTCCACAGCATCTGTCTGTTAGAAAACAGAGATCATCCCATTTTACTTATTTCTAAGTTATTTATTTTGTTAACAAAATATAGCAAGGCTTATATGTTTTATTCCTGTTTGCTAAAAGTTAGGAAGAATTTTGGGTAACACATGTTTGGGGGCGGGTAAAGCGACTGGATTGAGATTACTACTACTTGGGTCTGTGGGACTCACTGCGGTAGTGACAGAAGTATGTCAACTTAACAGCTACATGTCGGTGAGCAGCAAAGGGACAGGAAAGGTTTTTGTAGAAATGTCTTTAAACCAGAATCAACTTGAGATGGAACTCTGTGTGGTGGCCTGTGGTGGCCTGAGGTGCAAACATTGCTGATGTTTTCTTCTTCCTATTTTCTCCAACACGGCTGCTGCCAAGTGGCTCTGACACGTAGGTGCTATTTGGCAGCTCTTTATATTGCATGAAGAGAGCTTTGTAACACTTCCAATCATGGCATGGAAAGATGCCAGCTGAGTGGCAAGTCCACTCCACTTTAAAGAAAGGGGCAGCATGTATATTTAACATTTTAGCAAATATAGAGTAGAAATGTTACATGATAGTTTAGTACCACACTGCTTTATGATGAAAAAAAATATTACTTGAAATGCTAGTTACAGTAGAACATTCCTGAATTCGGAACTAGATTAATGTTCAGTGTGTGTAACTGGGCCTGGAAAACATTCAGCTCTTGCAGAGAACCATAGGCTGTGTTTCCCAGCTGGTTCCCCTAATGTTCTATCAGTCCATTTGTAGGTCATTGTTGGGCATCCTCTTCATGTCAGGGCTTTGGTTGGTACCCAACTGCAGTAAGCACAGCTTAGGCACGTGTCTATGAGCGAAAGATCCATCACTGAAAATAATGGGGAAAGTCTACCTCAACAACGACTCAGCAATAAAACTTGAGTTCCAGGAGAAAGGGCCATATGGGTTTGGTATTGAAGGTCAAAGTCCATTTCAAACTCAGGATCACGTAATGAGCATAAAAGTGATAAGGCCCCTTCATGTAGAAGCAGGCCAGGCCCACGGTGGTGCACTCTTATCTGTGAGTTGGTACAAACCTCATATCTGCTTTAGGGGGCAGCAGTGTGTGAGTCTTTACCTTCTTGCATGGAGGAAAGCATTTGCATCCTTTGGCTCAAACAATCAGCCCGTACCTGTGCTGAACTAAGGTAATGAAATCTTTCCATCAAGTAACTACCAGTCAAAATGGGCTAAGAGCTCGTGTAAGACATCAGAAACATCTCAAGATAAACCCTGGTTGCTGAAAAAAATTTGCCAGCCTTTGGCATATTATTCACAGATGAATTTTAAAATGAATTGCGTAGGTTGTGCTAATGGATCATTTGGGCAGAAACTTTACTGTACTTCCTTTAGGAATAAAGATGAAAATTGTCTTTCTGTGCCAACATATGAACAGGCTCAGGATACCTGGTTGATGTTTAACTGAAAACTGCTCAGTCTTAATGTGAGTGTGTGAAGCCAACGGTCAGGTGTGCCTTGACGACAATGCCACCCAGCCTATGAGTCACTGGCCCCACAGAGGCTCTCCATTCTACCTTACCTCCTCAACTCAGATGTAGGATGGAGCTACATAATAATGCTTTTCTGCTTCCACACACGCAGCCATCCTAGAATCCCCCTACTCAGGAAATGAAAGCTTAAGTAATAACCATAGCAGATCTGTAATTGGCTCACCAGCTCATAAAAAAACTGCGAATATGGGAGGAGCAATGATTTGGATTTCTTCAAGCTTTCTTGCTAACAGTACCACAGGTGGAAGCCAGCTCAGCAAAAGAAAGAAGGGAGGAAAGAGAGCCATCTTGAGCACAGGTACACTGCCTCGCACTGAGATGATACACAAAGCCGAGAAAGGAGTCCACTGTGCTCCTTTCAGTTCTTGCCCAGAAAGGCAAGCAATCGTCAACTGCTCATCTGCTGGTCTTCAGCTAAAGGTATCAAAACCATCTACCAGGTTTTAGGATTTGTGTGGCACGGTACAGAGTCAAGGGCGAGGGACTGCGGATTTAACTCATGCACACACACGCACACACACACACACACACAATAACACAGCGGGTCCTTCGTGCTAAAAGAGCAGCAGCTGCAGCAGGAGCCACGGCAGTGGTTTATTATTCCTTTTTACCCAGAGTTCCAAAGAGCCTTCTTAGAGGCAGCAAAACGGAAATCCTCCTCCCAGGTGAAATCCCTCAAGAGGTGACTGCACACAGGAGGACAAGTCTCGAAGAAGGGAGGGGCACATTCTCAGAGCAGTAAACATGACTAGCTAACCAAGATAAACACAGACATGGAAGCAGCTAGAAACAGGACATGAAACAGCAAGACAGGCAGGCAGCCCAGTCGGGCCTGGTTTCTACAGATTTGAAGCATCGAGCCGATGAAGCGCACTATAGAAACTAATAAGGAGGTTGTGTTTCAGTGAGCCGAAATACTAACCAGCCTCCTAACAGTGCTGGGCAGCTCAGGAACCTCTGTGGCAAACATGAAGGGCATGAAGAATCCATGCATGACTACGCTCTGTCACCAGGGCTAGAAGTTGGTGTTTTGGGATTCGGGCAATTGATTTCCTGTTTTAAAAAAAAAAAAAAAGGAAATAGGCTTTTCTGGAAAGTTACACGGTTCTATCTTCTCTCACAGTCTGAAAGCAATGCTGAGTTGTCACTGGCTCTCTCACTTGCAGCTTGAGTTGGGCACCGAGATCTTTGAAAACGTTGCCTGTTTGATGTACGACAGCCTGGACTGGAAGAGGCAGCATCAGCACTACTTGGAAAGCATGCAGCTCATCAATGTCCCACAAGTGGTTAGTGAGAAAACCATGCTAGAAGCAATACACACCCCGGAGGTAGGTGTGGGTTCTAGTAAGTAGTAAGCTCGGGGGTGGTGGGAGCGGCCCCGTGTTCATCTTTATGGAGTATATGAAGAAGAAGTTAAAGACCCGTGTTGGTGTACTGCTGTGTTGAGGTGTGAGGGTTGAAACAAGGAAACACCCTCCAGCAAGAGCATTAAGAGCCCCGTGTTGAGCTCTTCATGAAGCTCTTTATACTGACTAGTTTTATGTCAACTCCACACAAGCTAGAGTCGTCTGAAAGGAGGGAGCCTCAACTGAGAGAATGCCTCCCAAAGATCTAGCTGTAGGGCATTTTTTAAAATTAGTGACTAACAGGGAAAGACTCAGCCCATTGAGGGTGGTGCCATCCCTGGGCTGGTGGTCCTGGGCTCTACAAGAAAACAGGCTGGTGAAGCCATGGGGAGCACGCCGGGAAGCAACTCCCCTCCATGACCTCTTCATCAGCTCCTGCCTCCAGGTTCCTGCCCTGTTTGGGTTCCTGTCCTGACTTCCTTTAGTGATGGGCAGCAACATGGAAGCCTAAGCTGCGCTTTCCTCCTCCACTTGCTTTTCTTGTGCTGTTCCATCACAGCAGTAAAAGCCCTAGAACTTTTCACCTGGGAGAGCACAAAAACGACCAACCACCTCTCAGCTCAGGGTACAGTGAACTAGCATGTAAAACCAAGGGAATAGTGACAAAACAATTCCAGTGTTTGCAGAGTGAGTGCTCGGCAAGATGCCGGCTACACAGCAGGACATGTTTCCTGCCTCCTTTCCTGAAGTGAGTTTCCAAACGGGAGTGTGACATCAGCAATTTTGACATGGTATGCGAAGGATGAGAGCAGTGGATGTAATGTGACGTCAGCAATTTTGACATGGTAAGCGAAGGATGAGAGCGGTGGATGTAATCAAAGTGACCCCAAACATCAAGCATTGAACTATTCCCACTGATAAAGTCTGGTTTTGCTTTGACTCAGTTGGGACCATGCCTTGGTTTTCCCCTTTTGGAACAAGAAAATATTTAACTTGTTCTTGGCCATACAGAAACCAACAGTCGAGAGACACTAGGCTTTTGAAGAGACAAAAGTTTTCAAATTCTTGAGATTTTTTTAAAGACTGTAGAACTTTTAAAAGTTTGAATGTGTAGTGGTGACATTGATGCTAATACGAGATCTTTGAGTTAAAAAATAAAACCAAACTTAATAGTGTTATATTCCTGTGTCAAGATGACAGAGGAACAAATGCCCTCGTGAGATTTTTTTTAATCAATCTGGCACAAGCCATAGCCATCTGGGAAGGAGGAATTTCAATGAGAAAATGCATCTTTTAAATTGGCATACAGGCAAGTCTGCAGGGCATTTTCTTGATTAATGACTGATGCTGAAGGGTCCATCCACACCAGCCATGTGCTTCTCTTACACCTAAACCATGATGGCACAACTTCCTCCCCTTTCTTCTCCTCTGGTCTCTTTTTCCCCAGATTCTCACTATCTTCCAAGCCTGGGAACCTTAGCCATTCCTATCTCATGTGTCCTGGCCAGGTGATGGCCTTTTATTGGTCAAAAGGTGGGTCACAGAGACAGGAAGCAGTAATTAGCTTCAAAATGCATCAAACCATCCTCTAACAATTCCCCTTTTCTGTCTAAATAAAAAGGCCATTTTTTAATATACAAAGAATGACCTTTTTATTTAGACAGAAAAGGGGAATTGTTGGGATTGGTCTGGTGTGTTTTGATGCTAATTAATAAGAAGCCTTCACACCTGGGCAGGGCAAATGAGATAGGTGTGACTAAGGTTCCGGGCTTAGAGAGACAGAGAGAATCTTGGGAAGGGGAAGAGAGACCTGAGGAGAGGAGAAGAAGGCTGCCATGGGTTAGATGGAAGAAAAGCACATGGCCGGCGTGGATGGAGATTTGGCCCGGATGAAGAACATTTGCAAGTATATGGGATTATGGATAGGAGGCAGCTTCATAGAAATTATTAGAAGCAGATGGCATGGGATTGGGGCAGATATCCCATACCTGCCCCCACTACGGGAAATAGTTTAGAAGATTAATGTCTACCCTGCCCCAGGTTAACTAAGGCTATTTTAAAATATAACAGGTGTCTGTGTCTTGATTGATTGCTAGCAGGTTATACTGACATAATAATAATAATGATAGACCTGATAGTAAACATTATTAGGCCACTACTGGCTAAATAAACAATAAGTGGCACCCAACATGGTAGGCCTAATAATACCAATAAGAGTGCACAATAATATCCTGAAAAAGAGGGGACAAGATACGGATGTTTAAAAAAAAAAAAAAAAAAGCATCATGACTCAAACTAAGACCAGGGGGATTTTCCGTGTCCCATTAGCTTTTTCACACCTTCATTTCTTAGGATTCTGATGGTGGATCTGTGATGTTTGATGAAAATACTTCTTTTTTGTTGTTGTTGTTTTGTTTTGTTTTGTTTTGTTTTGTTTTGTTTTGTTTCTCTCAGCCTCCACTCCCTGGGAAGAAGAAAGCACAGTATGAAGAGCCACAAGCTCCACCAGGTACTGTGAAGTCAGCTGCTGAAATATCACCCCCTTAAGGCTTTCGCACTGCCTGCCCTCCCTCCCACACCGGTGTCAGCAGCCCCTCCATCTATACTCTCTACCTTGACTAGAGCCTCGCAGTTTTCATGTAGGCACATAATTTCAGGAAAATACACGAATACATCTTAACTAGGCAATGCCATTTTCTGCACTTTACAGTGGCTTTTATCATCACAACTGAAGTAGACATGAGATACTACAATGACCTGCTGAACCCAATCCCAGAGGAATTTGTTTCTGTGCCCCTGATCCTGCACTGTATGCTGGAACAGGTGAGTAGATGTCCAGGCTTCTCCCCAGGCAACAACCTTGACTACATCACGTCTCTTCACTTCCAAATTTCAGTGTGATTTTTGTACTGATACTCAGGCTACATAGGATGCAGCCCGTTTATTGTCAGAGCAGTTCATAGAAAACTAACGTTTGCTTTTATCATCCACTTCATCCTCTTTCTCCTGCTGTGTTCCAGAATCACGCATCTAATATTCCCCAAAGTTTGGGTAGAATACATACGTAAAACTGTCCTTAGATGTGTGTGCTAATTAGTAAGGGTTTTGAAAGTCTAGGTGTTCATCAAAGGTAAGGAAAATGGGTCTCTTTTCTCCCAGAGCAGTGATTCTCGACAGGGAGTTATTTTGCAGTGAGTGGAGGAAAAGTGCTTTCACGCAATGGCAAGAGTGCCACTTGCATCACATAGAGGCTAAGGATGCCACTAAATACTCTAGTGTGCAAGACAGAGCCCCCGCCCCCCAAAATTCCAAATACACAGTCCAAAATGTGAGTATTGCTAAAGCTGATTAACCTTTTAGAAGAATATGAAACCATAACAGCAATGCAATATTTAAAGGCAAAAGGGAAGGCTGTTTATTGGGTGTTCATATTAAGTGTCTGGTTACATTTCAGCGTCTTTTACTTGCTACCCAAGCAAAGGTGAACTAGGCATTTTATTATTTATTACTGATCTCATAATTCTATATTTGTCTATATTTGAAGAAAGAAATGAGGACTTCTCCTGAAGCCCCTATTCCTCAGTTCAAAATATATGGAGCTGGTTTAGCCGTGGGCATTACTCAGTTTTGTTTTATCCTTATCAGGTGGAAAATGCCAGGCAATGGCAGTGAGGCTCAGGGGAGTCAGTGTGCGTGCAGATGCCACACAGTACCCGGAAGCTGGTAACTGCACTGCTTAAATGTACATTTCATCCAAAGTTTTCTGAGCACTATATTCAGGGCCTTATGGAGAAAAATAATGTTTTTTAAAAATGAGTATTATAACTTTACTATTATTTCTAGCTTATGTCATCTATTTTAATGTGTGTATAAAATCATATCTAACGCATGGGTCACAAACATTTTCTTCATTTTTGATGTCACTGACACTTTTGGTGCCAGTATCACCAGTGTTTCAAGGGAGCTGCCTCCTCCTTACTAAGAGCAATGGAGGTGCATGATCATCAGGAAAGAACTGAGTATTAACCTGCTTCCTCGCAACCGTTTTTCCTCAACAGGTCGTAGCAACCGAAGAAGACCTCATCCCACCGAGCATGGTGGAGCCACGCTCCAGAGCAGATGGGTTAGACTACAGGATTGCAGCTCACATTGTGTCCATCCTGCCTTCACTCTGCCTCTCTGAGAAAGAAAAGAAGGTCAGAACAGGAGTGAGCCAAATTGGTTTTGCCCTTCGAAAAGGAAAAAGTATCCATTATCTCATCAAATTGACATTATTTTCATTTAAATAGAATCTCCATGAAATATTCTCAACTGAAGGAGAAAGCGAAAGCAAAGCAGCGCCCAAAGGCCCTCTCCTCCTGAACTACCACGACGCGCATGCCCACAAGAAGTACGCGCTGAAGGTAATAACTAGGCCACGCCCCTCCCACAGCTGGTGCGAGGAGGTGTGTCTGTCATGCGTTAATTTCGAGGAATATTATCAACGGATGGCAGTGAAATGTACTGTATAGGATAGGTACCGGCTGACACACGGGGGCTCAGAAAAAAAGGAGAGGATAGGGAGAAGTACGTCAGCGAAGAGTACTAGCCTAGTCCCAGAGATGAAGTTAACCACTGACTTGACTGTCACCACCGTTAAATTTGTGTTAAAGCTTTGTGGGGAGGTGCTGGGGACACAGCTGAGTGGCTAAGCACACCTGCTGCTGGCCCAAAGGATAAATCCATAAAACCCACGGCAGGCAACTCAGAACTGGGTGTAACTCTAGCTCTGGGTAGTCTCTCCTGGCTTCCAAGGGCACTCACACATAGACATACACACAAACATACATACATACATACATACATACATACATACATACATACATACATACATTCATACACCCATATATACATATGTACATAAAAATGAATTTTGAAAAAAAATTATGGGCATGTACTTTCAATATCTGCTTCTACGGAATACTAGTGGAGGCCAGGGAAGGACCTCCGAAGGAGTAAATGAATCCGAAAGTTAGGCAGCTTGTCACCAAGAATGAAGGCTCAGTTGTGTCTGTGTCCCAGGAACTTCCGGGAAAGCGAGAACTAATTGTTTTGATCTTCTCCCCAATACTGAATTTGTTGCCCTCAAGTACTCTTGATGTCCCATTTCCAGCACGTGAGAGCTCCCATTAATGTCTTCCGTCATGTTGCTCACTCTTCTTTTTTTGTAAGGACCAAAAGAATTTTGACCCAGTTCAAGTTGAGCAGGAGATGCAGTCCAAGCTGCCTCTGTGGGAATTCCTCCAGTTCCCCCTGCCCCCTCCATGGAACAGCACCAAGCGGCTCGCCACCATCCATGAACTTATGCATTTCTGTACCAATGGTGAGTACGTTGCTTTGTCTTGTGCTCGATCTAATTAATAGTCACATGTTCCCTTTAAATTGAAGCCTTATTCCCAACAAGCATTTGATGACCAAAAGGCCTTCCAGAGGCTGAGGTTTGACAAGTTACAACTCTCCTGTTTTGAACATCACTAGCTATGTGGAAGCTCTGTGTAGCACTCTACAATTTGATGTACTGGGTTTCCTTTGCACTGTGTTTCCTTAATCCCTTGAGCCCGTGTCCCATGGCTCCCACTGTAGCTTTTGACCTTTTCCAAACCTACTTTACTTGAGGTTATTTAATGCTTCTATCTCCCTTCCAACCCACCTACCCTAGATAGGAGAGAAAAGAGGTTAATGAGAACAGGAGAAGTAGACATTTTTAGACTCAGTTCCTTAGAGTGATCCCACTGCCATAGTCGGCAGGATTTCAGCAGACCTGGTTAAACAGAAAACCAGCAATTCGACAAAGTTGACTGTAACCACAGCTGCTGGGACCTGGAGCAGCAACCAGAACCCAGAGCAGCAGCCGGAACCTTGAAACATTCACTGGAGCAGTTCCCTCTAGGAGTGTCTCAAAGGGGAGCAATGTACAGCCTAACAGTAGGACATGATGCCAAGACTAAAATGCCTAGCCTCTCGTTTTGGGCTCATATGTATATCTCCACTCAGAGAAAGACCATCCCCCTGCAAGAGGTAGTTCCTCTTCTAGTAGACAAACACCATGTGTTCTCTCAGAAGTCTGTTTCCAGTGGAAAAAACCCTGCACACCTTCACACAAGTCTGTTTCACAGGCCGCGCTTGGGATCAAAACCAAAACATGTTTACATCCACTGCATCCCACTGGTGTCATTAGCAGTGATGTATTCCATCCTACCTATCTGGAAGGTTGGTTCCTATATCTATAAAAGTAGAAAAATGAACAGAAACCTTTCATCCCAAGTTACCATAGTCCCTTTCCCGGATAAATAAAACCACACAACACAGTGGCACTACCTGAGGAGTGAGGAGAGCAAGTCTGAGCAGGCAACTTTGCCCCAACTAAGCGATACCACTGTGAAGTCTAGTTTCAGAGACTCTAGTTTCAGGCAACACAAGTTGTGCACAAGGTGAACTTGAAATACTCTTCTTTAGTGCAACCTGAATCAATAGATTGGGCACAACATTTGGACTTGTCAATCAGCATAGCTCTACTGCTAAAAATGCATCATATTCCAGTGTAAACCGCAGTCGCTGTAGTAGATTAGGAAGTCCCTGGGAACGTTGTAGCTGCAGCCTGCCTGAGGAGCAAAAGGAAGAGCTCTGCCTCAAGCACGTCCCTTCGCTTAAGCGGGAAGCTGTGTTTCTATTCTCCACTTGGCAGAAGATGTTCAAGTCCGGACTATCATCTCTCTGTTAATCCAGTCATGTGGTTAGCCTGGGGCTTTCCCACTAGCTGCAGTGTGGCTGGGGTAAGAGAGAACAGAAGAGATCAAGAGATTGTGGGAGGCAATTTTAAATACCAACCTCTCTTGAATCCTTCCAGGAGCTTTCCTAACTGAGAGTCAGGAATATCCCCCACCCCTGTTTACAAAGTAGAGTTTTCAGAACAACCACACCTCTCAGCCACAACCCCTTCTTCATTGAGAAACGACAGGTGGCCAAATGTTTTCTTCCATCTCTTTATCTTGAGTCACTCCACACTTCTTTCTCTTTGGGTCAAAGAAAAGAAATGGGAGGTCTGTGTCATCTGAGTCTGATTGCAGGATCCATTTGGTGGATTGTGCGCACTTCCTTGGGTCACCCTCAGCACGGGAGTGTGGGAAGAAAAGAAGAAACGGTGTGACCTGGGAGGCCAATGAACAATGAAAGATCCCTGTCCAATGTCATCCTGTGATGGGACTCCGTAAACAGTATTTATATCCAGAAATTAAATTTCTTCCTTTTTTTCCCCTCAGCACAGATGATGATTACAGTACTTGGCACCTGTGAGGCTTACCAGTGAACTACACTGTCAGTGACAGAAACTGAACTACGAGGAAATATATATTGTAGGACCATAAAATCTCCTAGCTAAAATGAACTTAGTCCAAATGTATCTTCAGATAAGAAATCTGAAATCCTGACAAGCTAAATTATTTGCTCAGGGGCTGTAGTCATAGGGTAGAGCCACCACTGAAATGCTGGGCCCCGGGTGCTCTCACAAGCACATGGAATTCACGCGCCTTCTGGTCAGAACTGACCCGAGTCCTAGGGCGAGAGGGGTGAATACACAGCCCCTTGACAGCCTGGCACTGAAGAGTGAGGAGCTTCAGGCTAACCTCTGATGAGGAGAGGAAGGGCAGCAGGAAAGAGAAGGACGCTGGGAAATGATGGAAGAAGCTAAAGAGAGGAGCAGGGGCAGGAGACGAACATGATGAAAACATATTGTATGCATGTATAAAATTCTCAGAGACTTCTTAAAATAAAAGGAAGTCGTAAATCAATATTTCCTTTTTTAAATGTTTCTTTTTTAACATTTATATTATTACACATGAATAAAATAAACTGTATGCAGCAGGAAGAACCACGAGACAGTCAGGAGTTCTATAAATGTTACATTCATGGTGATTTGGCTATTTGTATTTGGCAAACTTGAAGTAAACATCTTTCCTATCTTTTGGGTCTAAATTTCAGAATAAAGTCAGGCTAGCACCCATCACTACATGAACCCCCGACACCCCTCAGTTGCGCCCCTGTCAGCCAGCGCTGTACCATGTACTAATAAGAGCCTCCCACGAGGCAAGGGTCCTGCTCTCTTACAGAAGTGCTGAGCTGGAGCGAAGTGGAACGAGCCTTCAAGGTATTTACCTTTGAGAGCCTGAAGCTCTCAGAGGTGGACGCGGCAGGACAGCTCAAGCCGGCCGAGGCGATCAGCGAGACAGACATCGAGAATTTCAACATTCCTTGGGACAACCCTGCCAGGTTCGCTAAGCAGATAAGGCAGCGGTACCTCCACAGGCTGAACATGCAGAAGGCCAAGCCAGTAGCAGGTCCGCTGCATGGAAGGGTGGGGTGACGGGGGCGCGGCCACCCGGCTATTGTATCTAATTGATGCTCTTCATCCTGACTAGTTATTGGAAACCAAGACAGAATACTATTTGTGGACCAGAATTTGTCCCAGGCTGAGCAAGACCCAGAGAGATACGGAAATTCCCCGTACTCTGACCAGCCTGCTTCTGTGAAACTTTCCACTTCTTACCACACGGAACAACCGGATGCTGGCAATAGACAGCTATCAGAGAAGGAGACCAATGGGTCCATGTGGCCCCAGATAGACTCCTTGGGTAAGTGAAAGTGTGTGTGGACTCTGTTAAGCTTAGACAGGAATAAAGAGACAAGTTCAAAAGGCATCACTTGGATGTAAGTGCTTCTTTGCTTCAGCTGATAAAAAAAAGACTCAATATCCAATTGGTTAAGTAATAATACTGAATCCTCCCTTTCCAGCTCTGTTTTTCAAGGCATCCTCTCAGTTCACTCTCTCCATAGAAAACAACACAATGAACATAATTAAAACTCTTCCCATTAGAACGTCATGATTGCACGGTAACATTACTTAAAAATTACTTATAATGTCCTAACAAAATGTCAAGTATAGAGGTCGGCATGGAACCAGTACTCACTGAAAGTGTTTTCCTCTTCTGCACCCATTTGAGCTCAGGACATTATTCTTACCCTCGGGCACAATCCTCTAAATGGTGATGTTAAGAGGTGCGGAAGGGCACTGGATTACATTTGCATGCGCTGCCTTCCACTCAGCCTTCACTGTCTGGAGCCTACCTGACACGTGGCTCCATTATGTCCCTGCCTAGCACTCTCAGCAGCTCTCTCCTACCTGCAGAGAGGCGTGTGGTCTGCCTCACGTACTTATTTATAGTACCACATGCCTTAACCCAGAGCCTCTTTGTACTTTGTCTCCTTTCTTCCATTCTGTGCTGAACGCAAAAGATGTCTTTGGTTTTGTTTTTGTTTTGAGAGGGTTTCTCTGTGTAGCCTTGGGTGTCCTGGACTCACTTTGTAGACCAGGCTGGCCTCGAACTCAGAGATCCACCTGCCTCTGCCTCCCGAGTGCTGGGATTAAAGGTGTGTGTACCACCTACCAGCTCGACCAAAAGATGTCATAACTGAGCTACACTTCTTGTATGTCATGATATCTTGCTAGCTTCTGTAGTCATTCATATGTCCAGTAAGGCCTCCACAACCACAGCTTCTTTGAGTTCATTAGTATATTTATTTATGAAATATTAACTTTATCGTGGATATATAGCATGTTATGGACAATTTTTCACAGGACTAAAACTATACATAACATATTCTCATAATACAGTGACATAGTGGGCATTAATTACCAAAGGATAATGAATGAAGTACCACATGACTGAAAACTAAGAAATGCATACACATATCACACTTATGTGAAAGTAGAGGTTAAGATAGGAATTAGGGACTATTTTAAAGTGAGCAATAATGGAAGCACTGAGTGTAGAAATGGGGTGTGGGGGCAAAGGATGGAAGACAGAGGTGGCCATTTCACAGTTTTGTTTTTCTGAAGGCAGCTCATGTAGAGCTTTCTTGGCTTTTATCCTTTCTTTCCTTGGTCAAAGCCACTCCCTGGAGAGTGGCTGACTCTACCACTCCCAGTCCTCAGGATGAACCATACATAACGTGCCCTGGGGACTGAGCAATTTCAAGGGCAGATCCCTAGCCCTAAGAGCTTCTTCATGGTGAGTGCAGACCTACGCTCAGGAGCCATTGGATCTGAGCAGAGGAGGCAGCCAGGCTTGCCTCGTATCTCTGTGACTGTTCCCGTAAGAAAATGTTGTTATCTGAACTTCCATCTTCCCCCTAACTCTAGTTGATACTTCAAAAGCAACTCCTCTCAACAAAGCAGAAACCACGCTTGTGTCTCTCCTCACAACCATTTTGGCATTGCATGCGTGAAGGGCTGGGTATTTGTGCTTTGCCTAACCAAACCCTGGCCTTCCATCTGAGACTGTTTTTGAACTTGACAAGGCCCACTGGATATTTATGAAGAACCTGAGAGCTGATAACCATGAGGCCGTAGGTTTAGATGTGCCCTTTATGCTTGTTGGGTGTTTTTTTTTAATAAAGTAAGCACTCTGCAGAGGGATCTTGTTATCTCTAAAGTAAACCAGATTAGGAAAGCTGTTTTTCAAAGGGAAGGGAACGCGTCCATTTCCAGATGTGTCAAAGACTACTGAATCACACTGTCAAAGGATTATGTGGTTGAAATCAGGAATCAGATGGAGAGGGGGAAAAATGGCTTTTATTGTACTGTTAAATCAAGAGTTCAGCTTAGTATTAAAATGTTCCCTTCTTTGACAAAAATCACTGGTGTATTAAGTTTTGAACATGCTTTCTAGACTAAAGAGCTCGTTATGTTCCTGGATCCTTAGACGCAGGAGGGAATATCAAATCTCCTGGAACTCTGGCAGGCCTCAAGCATAGAAGAGTTTTCATTCTACAGATTTTGTACCAGTTGTTTCAGAGACGCAGGGGACATCACCACGGTCTCTTTAGAACTGTAGTTGGCCTGAGTTCTGACCTCAGTGGATGTGCTTATACAAACGCTGAACTAAATTGGCTTTAGCATCTTGCTCCAAGTCAAAACGGAACATTCATTCTGCCACCTGCCGCAGCCTGGGGACAAGAGGAAACTAGGGCCAAAGGTATCCACAGTGGTGCTCCTGAGAGAGAAAACCATTAGCCTGTCCTTGGTAGGTGTTGGTACCTTCCCACTCCAGAATCCATGATTGGGTCTCTTTACTGCAAAATGCAAACCTGTCTTATGCTCACACTCAGATTAGCCTCTCATATAGATTTCCTTCCACATTTACACTTTCTATATGACTCTGCTGTCATATCTAGTTTCAGTGTATTATACAGATCCACCCCCATTCAATCAAAAGAAGAATGCGCCCAGACTCCCCACCGGGCGCTGCGCGCAGAGGATGCAAGGAGGGCGTGTTCTTGTTCTTCAGCAATTGGGACTTGAGGCTCCCACCCTGATCAATGCTATGGTTTAAAATGAGGCCTAGGAGGAGGCAGAGGTTCTGGGGAGGGTGACCAGAGTGTAGAACTGCCCATACCCAGCAAGCTCGCCAGTCAATCTGAAGTGGGAAGAGCAAGGGGGGGAGGGGGTTGGCGGATGGGAGGAGCATGTTGGAAGAGGGAGGCTGTAGTGTTTTATACAGGGCTTTGCAGCCTGTTATCCGCAATCAGTCTCAAGCTGATAAGAAGGTGGGTTCACTCAGGCACTCAGCAACCCCACAGTGTGTTCCCACAAGACTTACCTTCTCAGGCACACCCCATTTGTTTGAGAAGGTGTTTGATCGACACTCTCTGTTTTGTCTCATTTCTCCTGGTGCAGCTCATGATGTGAGAACCGCTAGCACAGATCTGTTCCTCTCTCAAGCCATTCAGACAGCTGCTGCTTCCTAGCCAAGGGTGATGTCACTCTGCTTAGTGGGAGAGCTAATGTGCCACACTCATGTCGGTGCATGGCCCGGTACATTGGAGTCCAAGTGCCCACTCATTTCCCCCATCTAACTAGCATCTGTTAAACCCCACCTGTCAGTGTGCGCATGCTCATTAGATAATAAGTTAATGAGGAGTGAACAGGAGAGGAGCTCAACAGGATGGTAGGATGCTGTCACTCTGATAGGCAAGGTCATTGCTAATTATCCTGTTCACACCCCTGCTTCCCTTGCCCTGACCCGTCATCTACCAGTCAAGGCTCACAGAGGTCAGCAAAGGCTTGATGATGGTCACCAGGGCAAGGCGAATGACAGCAGTGAGCCAGTAGCTTAGTCTAGCCAGTGAGTACTCATATTTGTGAAGGCAAAGGGGCACTGCAAGAAGCAAGCCCCATGCAGCCTGAACAAATCGCTGGTATGATTTAGTGCACATCGGATAGGAAGCCGGGTTCCTTTCAAAGCATTTAGGATAAATTCCGGCTAGACACTGACTGAGAATTATTGACACAAACACCTTTTTGGAGGCACGAAACATGCCTCTCAGGAATCACCTTTTCAGCACAGAAACATAGATCATATGGGCAACAAAAAAGGCACTGCGCTGACCAAAGGCAAGAACAAAGCCCAAACCCAACTGCATGGTGGTGTCTTTGATTTACAGAGCAGACCACGGACAATGAGATCAAAGATGAAGCAGCCACAAAGGACGATTCTCTTGAAAAAGTAAGGAATTATTTTCCTAAAAGTGCAGATGACAAGTAAGATGATCAGAGAAAACCTCTGACCAAATTGAGAAATGAGAGAGAAAGAGAGAGAGAGAGAGAGAGAGAGAGAGAGAGAGAGAGAGAGAGAGAGAGAGAGAGAGATTCTTAAAAGGAAAATGCTGATGCCAGGGGGGGGGGGGAGAGGGGTTATTTAGGCATCTCATTCCAACTCCGTCTGGAGTAAAAGGGGTTAAACTTACTAGCCTCCCTAAGTTAAGTAAAATCTCCCAGCTCCCTGGCCCTCGCTAGACAGTGTAGCTTGGCAACCTCACAAACACCTGCTGACCATACAGCCCATGTAGAAACTAGTGCTGTCTTGAAGAGAGTTCAGAAAAACCTGCCTATAATTGCTAACAGGACTCTGAAGAGTATAACCTAACAATAAAAATATTTAGGTTATGTTGCACATTTGAGGAAAAAAAAAAAAAAAAGAAGAAGAGTCAAAGGCGTACTTTTTTCTGGCAGCGGCCCTCCTAAAATGTTGCCATATGGATCTATACATATGCAGATTCCCACAATTCAATGGGGCACTTGGGGGTGAGTCCACAGGGTCTAGCAGGGCTCCATTTGGATTTGCACAGATTGTGTTCCTGTGATTTTTTTTTTTTTTTTTTTTTTTAAGAAACCCAAGAAAATGGTGGTAGAAGCCGACCTAGACGACATAAAGAAAACGCAGCAGCGCAGTTTAACAGACTGGAGCTTTACGGAACATTTTCAGCCAAAAGTCCTACTTCAGGTATGCAAGGACTGTGATTCTCCAGGAGAGGTGCAGGGCGGAAGTGGGCTGTAACTGTGAACAGGTCACTTCCGGGTCACTCTCTCAGACCTAGCTCAGCTCAGTATTCCCACTGATTTCGGCTGTAAAGTGAGTTTGTTCCTCTACTAAACCATGCACTCCTAGGAAATCCCCCAAATGCTTGGAAATACTTATGCTTCCATACCAGGAAGCGACGCCATTTTCTCCTCCCCTCCGTGGTGCCTTCTCAATCTATTTAGACTTGGCTGTGTGTCGTTGATGTACAGGTCAATGGTACCTGTGCTAGCTGGCTGTTACTGCACTAAGTGCTGTGGGCTAGGGCACGGCTGTTATGTATAATAAGTGTATCCCTAGGAATAAGCCTGTGACATAGGAGCTATCTTGTTGTAGAAGCCGAGGCACTTCTGTTGTTAAGTGAGAAACAGGAAGAAAACAACCAAGGAAGGAAATGTGTTCCATCCAAACATGCTTTTAACTGCTATAAAAAAAAAAAAAAAAAAAAATAGTAAGAAATCCAGAAACACATGCTGCTTTTAGATTTAAAAAAAAAAAAACCTGCTTCAGCATGATTTGTCCTTCTGGTTTGAATCTCATTTTGATCAGATGTTACATCCCCATATGTTTAAAGCCAGAAGAATCATCAGAGCCATGTTGTGGGGAAAAAATTGCAACTCCCCAACGTTATCAATGGTCAAGAAAAATGGTCCTCTGCAGAGAAAAGGATAATTCAACAGGGAAGATAGGGTCACGTGGCACGCTGCAAAGGAACTTTGGGGCCAAACACACAGGGTTTCAAAGACTTGGCATGAAATAATAATATATCTCCTTCATAATTTTCATATTTACTACATGTTGAAATGACAGCATATCCTATAGCAAGTAAAACAAAATATATATTTTTACCTGTCTCCATTTTTTAAAATATAGTAACTCTAAACTTTAGAATCACATATGTGGCCCACATCTGTACCTCATGTTTGTGATTCAGACATCTACATAATTTTCTTTCTCTCCAATGGGCTTCTCCCTCGGTAGGGGCTAAGTCCTCCTTCCCTGAACTGTTTCGATCACCTTTGGTGGGTTGTGCCCCTCCTTTCTCCTGCAGTAGGGGACAGACAGCAGCCTGGTAGACTTAGATTGACAAAGGTACCTGTAAGGCTGACTGTGTCAGTTTTAATTCACCACCATCCCCACCTTCTGCTGAATATCCTTCTAATTGTCACACTGCTTTGATTTTCACTCTGATCCATTCTCTATAATTCAAATATTTCCTTCACTTGATCAGAACTCAGAGTGACCTGTCACAACCTTAATCCAATTGCAGAAGAGAGCTTTGTCCATGCATTCCTTTGTGTGTTCCTAGAATAATGCCTTACACTTAATTCTCTTTTCGCTGATTATTTTTGCTGTGGTAGGAGCTGTTGGTTTGTGGTGCTGGCGATCAACCCTAGGACCTTGCTTATGTTAGGCAACAATTCACACTGAGTTACAGCATCACCCCAGTGTGCAATTTTCATGAACTACATGTGACCAACAACAATGACGTATGAAGGACAAACACCAATCAGTAAAAAGGAAAGATAATGTGAAAGCTTTTCAAAGGCGGAGAGCCAGTCACAACTCGGGCAGTCTTACCACTGCATTCCCCAACAGTCAGAGCAAAGATGGCAGGGCTCCCATTATCCAAAAAGAGGAGAGCACGTGTTCACTGTAAACAAACCATTGTTTCCTGGGTTTATGTCTCAGAGGAATTTGCCTTCCAAGAATAGCAGCTGAGAACCGGGTCGGGTCGTAGGGCAACTGTATTTTAATTGTCTCAAAAAAAACAGATGTAAATGTGTAAGTGGTTAAGTGGCTTTCCATCAAGACACTCATCCAGGGGACTAGATGGGGGATAAATATATTATTTTCAATCTATTACCAGTATAGAAACGAAGGCAAAACTAAATGCCCCCTTCCTGGCATGCTAGTGATTCCTTGAGATTATCTTCATGGCAGAGCACACTAAGCTGATACGGTAAATTGGTATTGAAAACACAAAGCCCACTGCTGCCCACCTCCTTTTCTTGTTGACAAATCCCTTATTGGTGACTGACAAAGAAAAGGAAACAGGACATACAGCTATGCCTTGGCGCCCCCTGCTGGTGGCTTCCTCTGCACTGCAGGCTGAGGGTGTTCTATTTCTTTCTTTTTTTTTTTTTCTTTTTTGTTTTGTTTACATATATATTTATATTATTACACATATATACAATAGACTACCTACAGCAAGAAGAACCACAAAACAATCAGGAATTATATAAATGTTACACTCATAGTGTTTTGGCTATTTGTATTTGGCAACTTTGACGAAAACATCTTTCCTAAAATTCTGAATGTAAATCAATATCTATCATATTTCATCTTTATCAACTTAAAACATCCAGCACCATGTGTTTTAGTTGTTCTTCCTCATCAGAACAGGATAGCTCTCAGAACAGCTTCGACAAAAACTTCTGATCCCAATTAGCCTGGAATTTCTCAACATTTAGAAAGTGGACCACAAATGCTATTCCTACCTGGTTTAACTATTTTCACTTTGTTTGGGCCCCTACAAAGGTATTATTCATCTGAAATCAGATGGAAGAAACCTTAAGAGAACGACACCCTCATTTCCCTTAAGGGGGTTGGGTGGGTTTTCAGTTGCTTTCTTGGGCTGTAGATGTTTATTTACATTGGGAGTTGGTTATAAGCTACTATTGGTCTTATTCAGAGAAAACAAGGTTGGACTCAGGGGTGTTACATCTCATAACAGGCAAAGGTGGAAGGCCATTAGCAGTGGCATCTATCAGAAAGACTATTTCCGATAGTCTTTCACTATAATGTGCACTATATATGGAGGGCACGGTGCTAGAAGGAGAAAAACTAGAACTGGAAGAGCTGTCTTGAACTCTGGCACCAGAACCCACAAACCCTGTTCTTGGCAAGTCCCTATTGTGCTGGCAAATGAGACCTGACATTTAAAAACACAGAGGAAAATGTTAGCTATTACTTTAGTCTACTCAAGCTGCCATAAGAAAATACCGCAGGCTAGGTAGCTTAAATAGTAGAAAGGTATCGTCTCAGGGCTTAAGAAGTTGGAAAACAAAAACCCCAGGGCTAGTATGGTTAGAGTCTGATGGGACTTGCTTCTTGGCCTACACATGATGATGCCTTCCTGGGTTATCCATGGCAGCTTGAGTAGAAAAACAAACAGTAGGCCCCAGGGGTGGAGACACTCGCCAGGTATACGCCACATCTACTAGTAGATGACAATCAGTTCTTTATCTAATGGCTTTCTTGGCCTCCATTTGCATCAATTCATTTTTAGTGTCATTAAATATGGCAGATAAAATGGGCATCATATACTAGGCTGACCCTGACCTACTTTAAGTTCATAAACTGACTCCCAAACCTCTATTGTGATAGTATTTGGGGGTCTTTGGGAATATTCTGAGGGTGTGCTTTCCGAGGTAGGATTTGTCTTTATCATATGAGACATCAGAGGGCGTATACCTGGCGAGTGTCTCCACCCCTGGGGCCTACTGTTTGTTTTTCTATAGGAGTTATTGAAATGCTTACAGAATGCAATATATCTTATGATCTTATTTTAGGAGTTAGGAAAGAATCCACCAGAAATTCAAAGATGGCCAATGATGTGGAAATGAGAGGGGAAAAGCAAGGTCAAAGGGGAAAGTGCTGCCCCTCCTGGGGCTAGAACAACTGAGCAGTACAAATTTCTCTGTCTTCAGGTTCTTCAGGAAGCTCATCAGCAATACCAGTGTGTCGACTCTTACTACCACACGCAGGACAACTCCTTGCTTCTGGTCTTCCACAACCCAATGAACGGACAGCGTCTGCATTGTGAATACTGGGATATTGCTCTTCACTCCAATGTCGGATTCAGGTGACTTTAACGAGTCTGTTAATTTAACCGCGGCTGAGCTAGCCACTTCGGTTCCCCATGCTGGTCTTTGTGGGTCAACTCAGCGAAAGCATTTATATAGTGCCACGGGTTCAAGTGCGTTCCCTAAGTTAATATGTACTGTGTGCCCTGGCTGCGCTGCACTGTGTGTTGATACCATCCTGTCCAGAATGAACACCATTCTTGCCCTCCCGGGACCTAATGGGGATGCTACTAAAATACTTTGTGTTCATTTCAACTGTAGTAAGATTGAGTCTGAGGCACTGAAGTAGCAACTGCAAGACATTTCGCTTGCTGGTTTTTGTTAACTTCAATGGGTCTGAAAAAGATTCAAGGGGCAGGAGCTCAACAGAAGACTATCAAAATAAGCAACCACGTTCCCAGCAAATGCAAATCTAAGAGTCACCAGTTCTTCTTCATTTTCAGCAGTTTTTGTTTGTTATGTATTGTTTTTGCTTTTCATTCATTCGTTTCCTTAGACCGTGGTCCTCTCTCCTATGTATAGCCATGGATTCTCATTATCCCAGCGCTGTTTAATGCACACTCAATAGTTACTGTTTGTAGAACAATAGTATAATCCTCAGGAATACACAAAGACAAATGAAATGGACCTGAGGGGTAACTGGGGGAGCAGACTGTAATAAACATGTTCATTTGAAGGTTATAAGACAATTTAATTAAGGCATGCAGTAGGTATATTTGAACTGTTAATCTGTATTTCTCCTTTGTTTTTCTTTTTCCCAACATAATATTTTTATTGATTATTTGGGAATTTTACATCATGCACCTCGATCACATTCACTTTCCAGTCCTCTCATATTTGTCCCCCAACCCTTGTGACCTACCCATCTAACCCCCGCAAAAAAGGAAGAAAATAATAGAAACAGTTCCAATTTGTGTTGTCCATATACCCACTGGAACATGATTAAACTCTCATTGGCCAACCCCTAAAGAAAGCTGAGTCCTTCTCCACCTGTACCCCTGCCAGAAGCCTTTGGTTGTGGAGAGCTACATTTCAGCATCCTTATTACAATTTTAAAGAGGCATCTTTGGTGGCTTCCTTTTTAGTCTGTTACTTGGTGGGGGCAGGTGTTAGGGATTGTCACAGAGGCCTTTCATGTTCCTCCTTCTCAACTGTGAGTCTACAGTCACTGATACCACAGAAAACTAGCTCCATGCCCTCCACAGTCAACAAAAACTCATTAATGGACAAATTCTATAGAAATACATCATAACCCGAGTAACATAATTGTGGACAATAAAAAAGAAAATAGTTTTCATGTGATCAGAGTAAAGATTTTGCCAGCTTAAAATATACTGTTGCACATGAAGGGAGCTTTGTGTGAGCTTGGTATTAACCAGAAAGCAAAACTTATAAACACACACACACACACACACACACACACATACACACACACACACACACACACACACACACACACACACACACAAAAAAAAAAATGTAAACCAACAATTACCAAAACATAACAGTTCAAAACCTCATAGCAACAGAAATGAGGGAGGAAGTGCTGGGAAGAAAGAAGATACATAAAATTACAATAGCAAACCTTTTTTGTCAACACTAAGTGTAAAGGGATCAGATTATCTGGTCAAGAGGCATGAATCCCGTGGCTAGGTGGTTAAAGAAGATCCCTATATGTTGCTACCAAAAGCTCACTTTACACATATGGCCATCGAGACTTAATGTGAGCGGACAGAGATGTAGTCCATAAAAATGGTAACTGAGGCGATAGATGTTTACACTTTTATCACACAATATACACATTAAATGAAAAGTTTTAAGAGATGAACAATCTCACCACTCTTTCAACTTAATGCTGGAAGTGCTAGCCACAGCAAACAGGCAAAAGAGAGACAGAACGTACCCGAATTAAACAGGAAAGGTAGTTTATTTTGCTTACAGATGACATAATCTCATAAATATAAACCTTAAAGAACACCACACGCACACACGCACACACACACACATGCACACACTCACCTGCTATTAGAGCTACTAATGAATTTTGATACATTGTAGAATACAAAACTTATAGAAGTTCATTTGGTTTTGACACACTGGTAAAGAACATCCAGAAAGGAATATATGAAAGCAAACTCTTTCTAGTAGCATCAGTAAAAATAAAATAAAGATAAATAAAGGATGAAATATCTATACACTGACAACTAAAATCCCAGCTGAGTGAAAGGAGATTCTATGGCCCTGCGTTGGAAGAATTAATTGTTAAAATATTCATACTACCCAAAGTAATTTACAATTTTTTTTTAGTCTTATCGGAATTATAACGTTGGGGCTGACAGTGAGTACAGCGGTTACGAGCATGTGTTGCCCTACAGAGAACTTCAGTTACCAGGTCCCACGATGTGTCTTACACACATCCATGACTCTAGTTCCAGAGGATCCAACGCCCTCTTCTGACTTCTGTGAGCTCCTGTATGCATGGGGTGCGTGTGCATACTATACTCAGGAACACACACACACACACACACACACACACACACACACACACATGCAGTTAAACAAGTATAAAGTATACAGTGTCCTTTTGTATAAAATATATAAGACAGCCCTCAAATTTGTACAGGATAAGCACATGGGTTGCCTATGATTTCAGTTCTTTTGAGGCAAATGCTCTCTATTCGGGCTAATTCTGCATTGAATTTGGGTAATTTACATTTTCCACATTTAAGCAGAGCCTGTTCATGGTAAATCTCTATTTCTTAAAGAGATATAATAATCTGTCTGTAAAATAATGAATTTGTGTATTCTCTCTCTTTTTTTTACAAGCAGAGTATGTGTCTACAACTTCATCTTTGAATCTGTATTTTTTTTTTAAAAATTATTTATTACTTATTATGTACGCAGTGTTTTTGCCGGTATGTATGCCTACATGCCAGAAGAGGGCACCAGATCTCACAGATGGTTGTGAGCCACGTTTGAACTCAATAACTTTGGAAGAGCAGCCAGTGTTCCTAACCTCTGACCCCTGAATCTGTGTTCTTAAATGCACCTTTCTTAGTCAATTACAAGTTTTAACAGTACAACAAAAGGCCCATATTGTCCACCACTACACTAATTGAAAATTAAGCTAATGAGGGAACATTTTTCCCTGTAGTAAGAACTCTTTCTGGTCAGCAGTTTGGGTGTAGGGCAGCTATCCAAAGAACTCACCAGAAACAAGAGTTTCTAAGGGCTTCTAAGTTCTGCCCACCTGTAACTCTCACATTCCTCTATATCATTTTGTTTTGTTTTGTAGTTGCATTTCTTTCAAATAATAGCCTGGATTTTTATCCAAGAGTCTGACTTTTAAGATCACTGTGAGTTCGAGGCCAGCCTGGTCTACAAAGCGAGTCCAGGACTGCCAAGGCTACACAGAAAAACCTTGTCTGGAAAAACGAGAGAGAGAGAGACAGAGAGACAGAGAGAGAGAGAGAGAGAGAGAGAGAGAGAGAGAGAGAGAGAGAGAGATTTCAACATGAATTAATAACAATTTCAGGGATGTTAAAATAATCTTTTTGCTTTCGTTGATGTTGTGGTTTCATTCTTACCATTTAATTCTCTAAATACATTTCTGTTTTAGTATTAATCTTTTTGGTAGATGAGATTTTCTTAGTTCTTCCTTAGTGTGTGCCTTTTTAATGATATAGTTCTATTTATATTCTTTTAGAAATTATACATGCTCGTATAAACTATACTTAATTATTTTATATGCTATATGCCGTTATTAAGTACTAATGCCATTTCGTTACATACTAAAAATGTAAATGCAATGTTTTCCTGCCTAACACACTGCCTTAGTTAATGTTCTATTGCTGTGGTGAAACACCATGACCTTGGAAATGCATGAAAGAAAGCATTTCCTGGAGGGCTTGCTTACAGAAGTCCCCATCAGCTTGCACAGTCTCAACACTGTTAGTTAAAAGTCCAAAGTCTTTTCTGAGATTTAAGATGCTCTCTTAACTATAACCCCCCTGTGGAAGCAAAAGCAAAAGACCACACCATATACACCCAACGTAATTACCCTTCCAAAAAGGAAGAAGGGAGCATAGTGAGGAAATGCTGGACCAAGACCAGCAAGCCAAACTCCAAATTCTGTATCTCCACAGCTGATGTAAACAGGCTTATTAGATGGTTCTTCCCTGCCAGCTTTGCTGACTGAAACACGCTTCTCTCAGGCTGGTTCCACACCCCACCTGCAGCTCCCTCAGCAGATCCCCGTGGCTCTTGCACTTCCAACATATTGGGGGCTCCAAGGCAATCCAGGCGTCACCTACACAACTTCACAATGGCCTCTCCGAGCTGCCTCCTAGGGACTCCTCTGCCATATACCTGGCTTCAGTGGTTTCCCTTAACCATGGTGGGAGATTATAGAGTTCCTTTCGTTTATCTTTCTTGGCACTAATTCCAGAACCACATGGCCAAAGCTGCTAAGTTCCTCTGCTTGCCTGAGCTAGAATCTGTTCCCTACCCCAAGTTACATTTTTCACTACTCTCTGTTGTTGCTTATGAAATCCCTCCTTTCTCAGGCTGCAGTATCAGCTTGGTGTGGTCTTGCCCTAAGGATACCACTGTATTTATTTCAAACAGTATCAGGCTTTTCTTTCAATGCTTCATCTTGTGGGGCACAAGACTTGGCCCCGGCATTACATTTCCCCGTGCTCTTTGTCCTAAACTGTTCATCTTATGGTTCTCTTTGCCCCACTCACTCCATTTCATTGTAGATCAGTGTAAGGGTGATTACTAATTACCATGTGATACAATCAATACTAGGCTATCTTGAAATTTCCTGGGCCCAACTCTTCAACTTAGCCCCAGGCAGATTCTTAGAACAAGGGCAAGAAGCCAACACATTCCTTGCCAAAATATAATAAGAATGATCTCCATTCAGCTGCTAATATTTTTCGCCTCTAAAACTTCCTGAACTGGGCTTCCATGCTACTACTGGAATAGCCCACTAAGCCCACGTAAAGCATTCTACTGATTCTGTAGTTCAAGGTCCAAGTCTTCCAGGGTCCTCCAACAAACAGCATGGTCAAACCTGTCACAGCAATACCCCACCCAGTCCCGTTACTAAGGTCTGCCTTCGGGAATGTTCTATTGCTGTGATAAAGCTCCATGCCCAAGGCAACTTATAAGAGGAAACATTTAATTGGAGCCCTGCTTACAGCTTCAGAGGGTCTGTCTATGGTCATCATGGCAGGAAGTAGACAAGCATGGCACTGGAGCAGTAACTGAAAGCTGTACTTCTTGATCCATAGCCAGCAGGCATGGGCTTTTGAAACCCATGTGACACCCCCACCCCCAGTGACAACACCTCCACCAGCAAGGCCACACCCCTGAATACTTCTAATGCTCACACACTTCCACGCAGCGGCATCTAAGAGTTCAAACAGATGAGACTGTGGGGGCCATTCTTAGTCAGCCACCACAGACTCCTGTTCTGAAATTATCTAGAACTGTTGTTTCCACCTGCAAATTGGCAGTTTTTAAACACATGAATCACAGCCCTTTACATTTATAATTTAAACCATGTGCCATATCGCTCTGATCCTTGTATTTGTATCCAATGCTGGCAACTTTTTAAAATATGATTGGAATATATTTGGAAGTAACTTCTTCACCAGGCATCTGTGGAAATGAAGCTCCTAAAGCACCTTGTGCCTATCTTCACCTGAATACTAATTTGGCTTTGTTTTGAGTCTTGTTGGGGGATACTTGTGAGAATTCTGGTTTCTTTGCTTGCTTTGCTTGCTTGATTATATGTGTGTGTGTGTGTTCATCTGAGTGCACATGTGTGGGATGTGGTGGGGTGCAAGTATACATGCATTTGTATGTGTTCCTTAGGTTCCATTCCTCGGGTACCATCCTTTCTTTCTTTCTTTTTTAAAAATGTATTTACCTATTTAGTATACAGTGTTCTGCCTGCATATACTCCTGCAGGCCAGAAGAGGGCACCAGATCTCATTATAGACAGTTGTGAACTACCACGTGGTTGCTGGGAATTGAACTCAGGACCTTTGGAAGAGCAGACAGTGCTCTTCACCTCTGAGCCATCTCTTCAGCCCCGGTACCATCCTTTCTTTCTTTCTTTTTTTTTTTTTTTTTTTGTTTGTTCGTTTTGTTTTCTGTTTTGTTTTTTGATACTGGGCCTTTCACTGGCCTATGTCTCACTTCCATGCAAACTCTGCATGTGGAAAACCCAGTGCTCACTTTTCTTTGCCTCTTTGGGATTCCAAGTACATCTCTCTGTGCTTGCATTATAAGTGGCTCACTCGCCACACCTGGCTTTTTTGCGTGAGTTCTAGGGGTCAAGCTCTTGTGATTGCACAGCATGCCCTCTACTGACTCCTCAGCACTCAAGGATTCTACTTCTCAATTTGAAATATTCGTTGAAAGGCACTAAGAATAAGAAAGAAATTGTCTAACTTACTAATTAAAAGGCTCAGTCTGTTTGCTGGTTTGAGAATGAGTTTAAGACATCTGAGGCTAGGAGCAAGAAGACTCGTTAGAGGCTATCGCCGCAATCCTAAGATGAAATGAGAGTGAGTCAGAATGGGGCAATAACAAAAAAAGGAGGAGCAAGTATAATCTTATTTAAATAATTTTAATTTACTAACAGATTGAAAGAAGAATATAAGAAAATAACAATCATCTCATGGTGCTTACTTATTCAGCTGGCAGTGTAGAGTAGCCATCAGCTAAAATGCCAGCTTTGGTGTGACAACCTTGGTAGAATATGAGGCATTTGCTTGGAGGCACATAGGGTTGGAGACGCTGGTACCTTCTAGTTGATTGTATCGGATACTACAACTCACAATCAAAGGTCTCCAAGGTGGTTCAGCAGGGAAAGGCAGTTGCTATCAAGTCTGATGACCTAAGTTTGATTCCCCACAGCTCATGTGATAGAAGAAGAGAATATATTCCAACCAGTTGCCTCTGACCTCCACATGTATGGCATAGCACACACACACACACACACACACACACACACACCGAAGAAAAAGAACAATAATTAAAATCATGGTGCATCCTGAATGTACCATTCATCTAGCTTTATTTCATCAAATATTAAGACTTATTTCATTTTTTAAGAACTAATATTTATTGTCAAATCTAAATGTATCAATGCATTTCCTTTCAGAAGAAAAGTCTTTAGATATCCATGTAGATTTATTAACATTTCACCTAAAAACACACTAGTCAGTACAAAAGGTTTGAATAGATTTGCAGGCAACAGCAGTGAAATCCCTCATCTAAGCAGCAGCTGCAGGGGAGCATGAGTGTGCGAGCAGCCCAGGGAACTGGACCTACACTGTAGATGTTCCCAAGGACAGGAAACATTACAGTGGGATGAAGTGATCAGTGTAGCTTGTGAACAATGACAGAGATTTCTAATGTGCTGTAGACTTACACTAAAAACATAGTGATTGCACTGAATCACATTCCAATAATCAGTGTTGACAGTGATTGTTTCCTCAACTGTCACTGACTCTCTTGGTGTTAATCAAGAGATGGCTGAGTGGTTAAGGGGACCCACTGCCCTTCCAGATGGGCAGAGTTCTGTCCCCAGCACGCAGGCCAGGAGGGTACCCACCCACATGTAACTCCAGCTCCAGAGGATCTATGTTCTCATCTGCCTCCAAAAGGCACCCTGAACACACAGACCCACACAGACATATAAATTAAAAAGTAAGCCTTTCCAAAAGTCTTTAGTCCTTCACTTGAATGGAAAGATAGCACTGTTAAGCTCCATGTCTTATTTTATTTTATTTTATTTTATTTTATTTTTGTTGTTCTTGTTGGTTTGTTGAGACATGGTTTCCCTGTGTAGCCTTGGCTGTCCTAGACTCACTTTGTAGACCAGGCTGGCCTCGAACAAACACATAGCAGTCCGCCTGCCTCTGCCTCCTGAGTACTGGGATTAAAGGCGTGCGCCACCATGCCCAGCCCTAAGCTTCATGTCTTTAACTGTGAAGAGAAGTGGGCATTTTTTCAGATGCTCAGCAAAGATCTGCACCTGACCTCTGTATCACTTGGGCAGCTCGTAATCATTTCATTTTTGAAGGGTTCATCCACACTACCTGTGCCCAGTGTCCTTTAATAAGGACTCTCACCTCCCACCTTTTCATCTTTGTCTCCTCTAGGAATTATTTAGAACTTGTTGCAAGATCTATTCAAGACTGGGTAACAGAGGAAGAGGCAAAGTATCAGGAAGCCAAAATGGCCGAGGAGATCAACAGGACCAAGGCTGAGTTTGAAGTAAAACCTTCTACGGCCAAAATCTCTTCTAGCAAAATTGTTGCCCTCAAAAAATCTAAAAGTAAGTAACCAGTACATTAACTCATAGAATAATAGACAGCCTCCTATCTCAATTTCCATAATTATAGATTCCAAAAGCAAGACTAAATTAAAACTCTTCTTCAAATAGAAAATAGCATCCAAAGACCTAGATTCCTGGGGGTAGGACTCTGAGGAGAAGTGGGGAGAGTTTTCCAGAGGCCTATGGCATGAATGTGACCGGATCTTAGGTAAGTTACATCTTTGATTTTGTTCATCTCTGGGTCTTGGCTAATTTCTAGAGCTCTGGGCCCATACAGGAAGAGAAAAGAGGGCAACAAAATACAAGGTAATTTTTAAGGAAGACACTTCATTAGTAAAGAGGTGAAATATGGAGTTCATCTAGAAATTATAGGTATTTCCCAGTCTATAGAAAAGAAACTCTCCTAGTAATATTACTTATAATAGCCAAAGATAAAAGTAGTGTTTTACTGTGAGACCAAGCTATGAAACTTCTTTTTTAAAAAAAAAGGCTGGAGAGATGGCTCAGAGATTAAGAGCACTGTCTGTTCTTCCAAAGGTCCTGTGTTCAATTCCCAGCAGCCACATGGTGACTCCCAGCCATCTATAATGAGATCTGGTCCCTCTTCTGGAGTGCAGGCATACATGCAGGCAGAATGATGTATAAATAACAAATAAATCTTTTTAAAAAAGAAAAATAAACTTCTACAAAGAATCTTCAACCCTTTTTTACTGGATGAGTTTGTATATGGCCTGACTAAGGAGTAAAACCTAAACTACACTGATAAGGAGTCCTTTGGTATCCAGAGAAATGGTGATCTTATCATTAGCAGAGTTTCCTCCTACAGGAGCCCAACAAGACTTCACTAAGTGCTTAGAGTAATGGCTAGAACACCATAAGAAATAAAAGAAAGGCTAACCACATATTTATCTGCTGGCAAGGAAAATGTTGACCGCCCTTTTGATCTAATGCTGCCGAACAACCCAGAACCTCAATATCTGGGTGCTGCAGAAAGCCATAAACTGGTCACCTCTGCTTGGAATGTACCTGGCAGGTATCGAACCAAGTCCATTCCTGTCCGAAAAGATGTCAGAATGTTTGGCAGCCAAGAGTGACAACAGTGCCAAGAGAAGAGGGCCTCAGTATGGAAGAGGGTGTCAGGGGAGTCCCTGGGGCTTCGAGGTGGTAAACTAGGAGTAATTAGTTGATGTTTTCAGGGAGAGGGATTCAACATGTCAACATCCTTTGAGTGTGTGCTGGGACGCCATCACCACAGGCTCAGCACCACACAGGTGTAGCTCTGGAGGTGGCAGGAGAGAATTTAGAGATAAGTAATCACGGAGCTGAGCCTGAGAGCCTTGGAGGTCACCTCTAGCCCAGAGACGTGGACCTTCTGTGAGACATCGATCTACCAAGGTGGTAAGAAGTCTAATTTCCTCCATTTATAGGTAACAAAGCAAGCAGCAAAGCAGACATACCAGAGCCAGAAAAAGAGAAAGAAAAAGAGAAAGAGAAAGAGAAGATCTCCTTCATATTAGAAGGCTCTCTCAAGGTAATCCAAGCAAAGACAAATGTCACAGATCAATCGAAGCCAAAATTCTCTTGCGACAGAAAGTTTGTGCTGACCACAGGATATGATCATTCTAGCTAAAACCTCAGAGATGACTGAAGCCTCGGTGAAAGGACACATGTGTTCACAGCTTTGTCATGTGTCAAGCCTTCCAGAGAATTTATCTTATTATTTTGGCATAACCACAGCCCAGGGCAGCGAGTGATTGGCTCATGGTAGTTTGTTCTTTACCTTTGTTTATTTTACTTCCACGTATTTTTAATTGAACTTTTGTTTGTTTGTTTGTTTCTCTGTGTAGCCTTGGTAGTCCTGGACTTTTTATAGAACCAGGCTGGCCTCGAATTTACAGAGATCCACCTGCCTCTGTCTCCCAAGTGGTAGGATTACAGGCATGAGGCACCACTACCGACTTTTTATTTGAATGTTTAATTACAAAAGTAATATGTTTTTGTGATCATTCAAGATTGTTCTTCTTACTATCCCTTCAGTTCCTGAAATAAAAAAATGTCCAAGTTCGGTAGGTTTCGATTCATACAAGCACACGTGCACGAACATACAGAGGTATTCTCTCTGCTTGTTCTTGGGTAAATGTAGGTTTGCTCTGGTTTGTGCCTTCCGACCTTACGGTGTGTCACCCTGACAGAACACGGACACGTTCTCTGATGCAGAGCTTCTCCAAATGGTGTGGAATTTTCATCATGTAAATCTGATCAATTATTAAATCCATCTGCAGCTCCTCCTCTCCCACCCTGGAAGGTTGTGGGGAGGTGAGGAGGAGAGCCCTGAAAGTTCCCAGCCTCTAACCTAGGTTTGATTTTTCTGGTAATCAGCTTCTACCCAGCTCTGAAACTATGGAAGAGGCTGCCAAGAGCTGCCTCATTAGAACAAAAGACTGCCCTGTCGCTCGTGAAATCCCAGGGAATCTGAGAGCTCTGTGCCGGGCTCCGGGAATGAAGACCAGATATCTGGTTCTTATTACATCATAATATTACAATTTCTATTAAAGTCAGTTGTTGCTTATCTAAAAATGGACTTATTTTACCCCTATTCATTCAACGTAGTTTTTTACTTGTACAATTTTGGTTGAAATTTTCATTTCCTCATAGGACTCTCAGACATCCGTCCCCCTCTTCTTTGCTCTCATCCTAGACGTTAATAAACTGTCAAGTTTCACATTCTTTTGTAGACAACTTATCTTTTTAGCTGCTTTGAAAACATTCTGTGATTGTCTGGTAAGCATTTAGCAATTGCTCTCTAGAAAAATGAAAGTGCGTATGTATGTACACAAATAACTTTCCAGTAAAGGTTATGGATGATAAATTTAGTATGCAATTTATAAATAATAACAAATGTTACAGTAATTGCCATTGCAAAGTCAATTTAGCAAATTAATACTTCCATATATTTTCATTGATTTTTTTTTGCTACTTTATCATTTCCTTACATAACCTATGTTTACATTGGCAAACGAGTGTAATTCCACTACTCATACCGATTTATATTTTCACTTCTGTTAATGAGGCCAAAGGGAAACAGCAGAGGGTGTGTCCCACGTATTTGTCAATAACAAGAGCAACCAGCTGAGTCAAGACAGAAAAAATGCTGTCTTCTCATTTTCACCGAGTTGTAGTATCACAGGCATTTAGTTTATTCCTTGTTGCTAACATTTTACCCACTGATCTATTTTTAGCACAGTTAATCAATAGTATATCAATCTCCAAGATGTAACATTTGCTAATGTCTGTACTGTAAACATTTCAACAATGGCTGACTTCAAGCTTCCAGTGTGGCATTGTGAAAAACCGAGTTGGGAGCAGCATGGCTCTGGGTACCATTGTGTATATGTTCTATTATAGGACACAGATAATAATACAGTCTAACACCATAGGTATAAGTGGGGATGTTTTGAGCACTCATTAACTTTGTTTTGAACATTGTACTGAGTTGCATTTATATGTCTTTCTGGATTGTGGCTTTGCTTAGGAACTATCTCATAAAATTCCCAAAAATTTACCAGTACATTCTTTAAATCAATATGAGCCAGGTTCAGCACACAGCTGTTAGTTCATGCTTAGAATTTTTGGCCTTTCTGAATGCTGGGACCATTGTCTACCATCAACTCTAGAAATGGCTCAGGCAGTATCTGTCCAAATACTGCCTCTTCAAAAGTTGTATTGTAGTTCCAAGAGGATTGTCCAACTCACCTTGCCATCATTTTTTATAACCTCTACTTTCTTGATTATACTTCTGATAGTTCATTCTGTTTATCTAAACAATTAGAAACTTTTATGACTCTTATTTCATAAGTCCTTTATTTTCACAGATATACTTAAAGTTTTTGTTCAGTTTTTTTCTTTGTTTATTTTGTTGTTGGTGGTGGTGGTTTTGGTTTTTTGTGGGGTTTTTGTGGGCGTTGTCTGTTTGTTTTTGGTTTGGTTTGGTTTGGTTTTTCGAGACAGGTTTCTCTGTGTAATAGCCCTGGCTGTCTGGAACTCTTTGTAGACCAGGATTCCCCCCTGGCCTGCCTCTGGGATTAAAGACATGCACCACTCCACCCAGCTTTTTGTTCAGATTTTTATTCAAAGTAGCTTAATTCTTCATCTTTGTCATTTTTGTTTGTGACCTAATATCAACTCAGAACTTGTTTTCTTTGTGACTATGTAGCCACACTGTTTTAATTCCCCTCCCTCAGCCTCCTAAGTGGGAAACTGCACATATGTACAAACATGCTTGGAAACTCAAGACTTTTTTTTTAATTGTTTTTGTCCATACCTTTTGAAACATCCTGAGCCAGGAGCACTTCTCTGCATAGTCTGCCTTTTGACTGAGCAAGCACATTTAGGATATGGATTAAAATTTGAAAGAAAGGAGACAGGCCACTAGAGAGGCTGCTGCTGTGGTCCAGGCTAAAAACAACAAAAATCTGAACAATGTAAATTACCAGATGACGAAATGAGGAGAGCTTTCTGAGGAGACCGGCAGGGGTGAGCGTTTAGAATTTTCTAGTGAGAAAGGGATAATCCGAACCAAGCACAAGGTTCTTGGCTTAGTGTTTCAAAATGCCCGAGGTAACACTTAGAAACACCACACTAGACTTCCTCCAAAATTAACCCAAGCGCAACTCACATTTGCTCTTTTTCAAAATCCCTGCTAAGCTGTTTGACGTGTCTGCAGGCTTGGAAGGAAGAACAAGAGAGGTTAGCTGAGGAGGAACGCCTGAAGGAGGAAAGGAAAGCAGAGAAGAAGGGGAAAGAAGCCCCCAAAAAGAAAGGCAAGGATAAGGCAGACAAAGAGGAGAGCAAGGCTTTGAAGAAAAAGTCTTCTTCCAAGGAGAAGCCTAAGGAAGAGCCAGTGAAGATCCCGGAAACCATAGAGGAAGCCATCCCACTGACGGAACCCGAGATAGTTTACCCGGTAAAGCAGCTCTGAAAAGTCTTTCTTTATATAACAATTTTCACAGTTTGGGGGAAACAAGGGTTTGGATGTTTGTTTCTTGGTTCATTCATTCATTTTTTTTATGCTAAGGATTAGACTTTAATTTCTATTTCTGCCTAGAGTCTAGAATCTTCTCCATAGCTAAACACCAAAATGGCAACACCCTCAGGCTCGTTTTTCCTATCATGAAACTCGATTACCAAGGGGCTGTCAAGACGAATGTGTGACCCAGAGACTTCCGTTTTAAGTACTAAAACATGTAAACAAGCAACTGCGCAGGTCAACTCAGTGGGCTGGGTTGTACTTCGATGCCTCTGTGCAGAGAGCCATGTTCCTCCCCTTGCGATTTCTCCCTCGGGAGTCTGTTTATGAGGGGGAAAAGTGGAGAGAAATATTCTGTTCTATTCTTTGCGGCTCTGACTCCAGCCCCACTACTCTAGGGTGTTAAGATGTACATGAATCCTCTGCGGCTATAGTCGCAGCATCTCGTGTTTAAAAATGTCCTTTACCTAAAGCTTCCAGTGCCAGGGTTCCACTTCACTCTAAGAAGAAAAATCAGTGAACTTGATCTCTTCTCATGTTATCTTGATGCTCTGGTGAACTTTTAGTAACATAGACTTTTAAATAAAAGCTTTACCTTTTCTGTGTGTGTGTACACGCGCGCGCGCGAGCACGCGCGTGCACCCACAGAGGCCAGAACAGGGCAGCAGATCGCCCCTGGAATTGAAATTAGAAAAAGTATAAGGACACTGAGACCTACACTTCAGTCCCCGCTCTGCCAGAGTAGCAAGGGCTCTTACATGCTCGGCCCTTTCTCAGGCCCCAATCATAGACCCTTTTTAAGTCCTGAAGATTATATCTTAGAAATTTCTAAAGAGTCTGCGTATCATGGCACACAACTGTGATCCCAGCCTCCTGGGCAGTGGAGCGGGAGATCGTGAGTTTAAGATCAACCTCAACTACTGAGTAAAGCCCTGTCTCTAATAATAAAGAAAATTAATAATAACACAGACTTGGGCTTCTCAATCTAAAAAGTAACAGATATAATTATTTAACAACGACCTCAAAAAAGCTTATGGAAACCATAGTTGACTAGGTCTACTAAGCTACAGTACAGCCGATTGCTATCAATTATCAGTCTTTTACATTGTCCGTCAGTAGTATATTATCAACTGTACTAAGCAAATAGTTAATTAATAATATTAATCACAACACATTCTTTCATGTCATAAGGCAAACATATGCTTCTTCTTCTAGTTCCGAGGATACAATATGGGAGATGTACCAATCCAAATCTCAGGGACAAATTACTATTTGTATCCTTCTGATGGTGGGCAGATTGAAGTAGAAAAGACCACGTTTGGACGAGGTACATTTGGAAAAGCTATTGGTGTCATGGGAGATGTGCGTGCAGTTCAGATCATCACAGGGCACTGTGCTTCTGAGGATGGGGGGTGGCAGCCACTGCGTTCATGTTTACACGGCACTGTATTTTCAGAGTCCTCATGCATCTACTATGATTGCATTTCCAGGGGATCATCCAGCTCAAACTTTACCCAGACACTGTTGACAGGAGCATCCAAGCTTTTTAAAATATTTAAATACTACTACATTATCAGTCAATGGTATATTATCAACTGTAATAAGCAAATAGTTAATAATATTAATTTCAACACACTCTGTCATGTCAGAAAGGAAACATATGGTTTGAATTTATAGCATGGTTCTGGCTTGTGCCCCTCAGCACATTGCTCAGGGACATGCTGCTGGTATGTTACTTCTTACCAAGACTTGCATATGTGAGCATTTATACACATTTCAGATGGGTCATAGAAAATACAGTATTTTCATCTTAATCCTATCAATTTTGACATACACCACAACCACAGTTGAAAATGAAATGCTGCATTTAAAAGAGAGATAAAAGGGAGATTGGGGAGGCAAATCAGAGCACTTTTAAGAGGGAATAGGTTATAAGAAAACCGCTTATAACCTGAATAATAATAATAATTATAGAACACACCATAGCACACGTACATATATGAGATGAAACATTATGTATAATATATATAATTATGTATGAATATAATTGTGACTGCTGTTGTAGTGCCAAAATCAGTTCTGAAGATGTCAAGTTCGGTAACACACATTTGTAGCATGAACACTCATGAGGGTGAGGCAGGAGAATCATGAATTTGAATCTCGTCTGAGATACACACACACTTCACACACAAATTATACGCATTGCATATTATTGTCTGTACATAAAGTTGAAACTTTTGATATTAATTAGCTCATTGGATGTATCAGAGTTGAATATAAGTGTTCACTGCTTCAGGAGATGTATTTTTCTCTGTGTGATTTGGTTTGACATGTGACAAGGAAGCATGCAGAGACCTCCTCGTCCGATCTCATTTAGGTGCCCTTGTGTAGAGCTGCTGAGTCCATCCCTGCCTAATTCCGTCCTGCACTCTCCTAGCGTTTTGTCAAGGTGCATCTGTGGCAATCGGTCAGCCCACTTTATACCCTGTGGCTCTTCCTCAGGCTCAACCTTCGTCAAAGTGAAAGTGAAGAAAGATAGACACAATTTTATAATTCACCTGAAGGACCCAAAGGAAATCATGAAAAAGGAAAAGGAAGAGGATCAGTTAGAAGAAGAGGAAGAGGAAGAGGAAGAAGGGGAAGAAAAGGTTAAACAAAAAGTGGAGATGAGTGAGTCTTTCCCTTCGTGGTGATGCGTCCTGATAAATAAATGGTGCACCGGACCAGCCCCCAGCAGAGCCATACACTTGCACTCCAAGCACGCAGGTTTTATAGGTGCTGCCTGGAGCATTTGCTGCCATGTCTATGCTCATCTTCCCTGACACACTGAGCACAGACTGAGCGTGCACGGCACATCTGCAGTTGGCTATGGATTGGATCTTGCTGCCGCCCAACTGGAAAGTGTGTACCAGTTGTCATAGTCATAGCAAGGAGCCAGGCCAGGCAAACTGATACAGCAGCACCCTGTGCCTTCTTTGGTTAGGGGTCTGTAGAAGGGCTTCATGCTGTTTCTTTTTTATTTTTATTTTTATTTTTATTTTTTTAGTTTTTCAAGACAGGGTTTCTCTGTGTAGCCCTGGCTGTCCTGGACTCCCTTTGTAGACCAGGCTGGCCTCAAACTCACATCAATCCACCTGCCTCTGCCTCCCGAGTGCTGGGATTAAAGGCATGCGCCACCCCCACCTGGCTTCATGCTGTTTCTTCATGGGCTTGTCTGCTTACAGCCTTTGTCAGGGTGTCTTAAGCAAACATTTTCTCCCAGATTGTGTATCATATTTTCTTTCTCACGAAACACTACTTTTTTCCATTAGTGTCCCAGTGAGCCTTCGAAAATTCTCGGTTACAGTATTTAAACACTGTCCCACTTTTATTATAAGATGATGGAGCAGATGATAAGATGGAAACAAAAGGACAGAATAGAAAGTTTGAGCCAAATGAATTACTTTTAAATTGATGGTATTAGAAGCGCTAAGACCCGCCCCCTTCCCCTCCCCAACATTCCCACTGATTTCTGCTTACACTTCTGGAGAAAAATGGAAATATCCTTTTTATGATTTTTGTCTTTCAGAAGCATCACAGATACAGAATGAAGTTGTCAGCAAGTTTGGATCTTTCTCTGCCACCCTAGAAAATGGAATCTGCCTCGCGATAAGTTACTATGGATCAAATGGAATGGCGCCAGGTGACAGACTAAATGTCCCATGATGGACAGGCAGTCCCTGCCCATCCTCAGCTTGTACATTTGTCAGCAAATAAGCCTGTTCTGATGTAATGCTTCACATAGTTTTCCCCCACAACATAGAGATATGAGGTGCATGGTGAGTGTGTGTGTGTCTGTGTGTGTGTCTGTGTGTGTGTTTCTGTGTGTGTGTGTTTGTGTGTGTCTGTGTGTGTGTTTCTGTGTGTGTGTCTGTGTGTGTGTGTTTGTGTGTGTCTGTGTGTGTGTCTGTGTGTGCATGTGAACACATAGGTGTGTACATGTACATAGTGTTTCCTTTACATCAAATAGCAATGCAGTCACTTTCAAATTTCTTTTATCACGTGTGTAATCCTTTAAATAACCACTTGTATAGGCATGTGTAGATTCTGAGTATTAATTAGTCCGTGAAAGTAATTCTATTACTTTGGTGCAGGGAATACATGGTCTTCCAGGGAGTCCTGTTGGTTTTCTACAGGATAATACTTTATGAGTCCTGTTATGGTAGACTACTTGGTGTACTTCAGGACACTGGTCTAAAAGGAGCCATTCATTGGACATATTGGAGGACTTGTGATCTCTACTTTCAAGAAACAATTTCTCCAACTGGAAGCTATTTCCTTTCAAACCGCAAAATAGTATGTCAGTTTACCAAGAACCAATTAAGAAAACTGTGGATTCCCACAAATTTCAAAGGAATCTAACCACAGTAGATATTTTTTAAACATTGCAAGATCGATAGGCAATCCCTACGCTAGATAGCTTTAAAACTGTGTGCTCATATAGATTATGGTGGTCATTTTACCCCCTGACTGCAGATCCTTTTCTGCAGGTTACTATGAATCATCACAACTGTGTTTATTAAGAGTCTGAAATATCTCTAGAACCATACCAAGAGCTGTCTAAAAGCAAAAATATGGATCTGGAGCTGAAAAGAAGAAACATGCTTACTATGGCCATTGTAGAGTCAACACAGAAATGACATCCAGAGCCCTAGTTATGAATAAGATCAATAAGATCTAATTTATGCACAGTACAGACCATATATGACAGTCACATGTAGTATTTTACACACTTAGCTATCTGGGCCTATGCCCCTGTGAACCTGATTCAGTAAGTCAGAAGGAGACTTGGGCATTTGTTTAATTTCCACAAGTAATTATTATGATGGCCAGACTTGAGAACATACTGCAACCTGAGACTTGGAAGCATCTGAAAGACTGAAATGTATGAATGAGTTGGTAAAAGAGGGAAAAGGTACATTGACCAGAAAGGTAAGAAGAGGTCAGAGAAGAGGAATGCTGAATACTGCAAGAGAACAGATGACAAGCTAAATGGATTCTTCTGGAGCTCAGAGAGAGAGAGAGAGAGAGAGAGAGAGAGAGAGAGAGAGAGAGAGAGAGAGAGAGAAAATCTCCCCTCATCAGCCCTTTAGAATTTCCAAAAATTTAAAACCCAAAAGACAATAGATTGCCTACAAGAAAGTTGATTATCTCACCTTAGACAAAAAAACAACCTGTGTCTTTGTTGGATTTCTTTGTCTGTATTGGCTCATGTTTAATGTGTCCTCACATTCTGCAGTTTCAGTGTTGGTCTTACTACTGTGATTCTAGGACGTTGAGGATGGTTTATGAGCTCCATGTCTCAAATAAATAAAGAGAAGGTAGTAGTGTGCACAACGACTGGAACGCAAGGACATGTGAGATAATGACTTGAGATAATAGTCATATCAGCCACAATAAAGCATTAAGAGTTTCAAATTTTCTAAGTACAATCTGATTTTCAAAACCACTTTGTTATGTCTGGACTATATCTGACTGGTAAAACATGTTTAACATAGTAAAAGTCAATGCCGATTTGAACAAATTTTGAGGTATGTCACTTAACAAGTCTATGAAATATGACTATTCGTTTTCTCCTTTTCCTATTTCTAGAGGTTAGAGATTCCTATTTGGACACAATGATGAACATTCCCTCAGCTCTGACTCCAACGGTGGTTCCCGCTATAGTGACTGTTCCCCAAGGCAAGGGGAAAGTAAAAACGAAGGGCAAAGAAAAACACAAAGACTCCCTTAAAGAGGAGGAGCATCCAAAAGAAGAGGAGAAGAAGGTAGATGAACATGGCTGCAGATATCTGATCTTTCTGCCTCAATGTTACATTTCAAAATTAAAATGCAATTGCGATGTTTCTCCTGCTCCCTTTCCTTCCTCCAGGTTCTCCCATGTCTTAAATTTCTGGTCTCCTCCTCTTAATTGCCCACACCTGCCCCCCCCCAACACACACACCAGTTGGGTTGCTGGTTTCCTTAACACTTCCCTAATCTCTTCTAACTACAGAATATCTTAGACTAAGCAACTCACAAACAACAGAAATTAATTGCTCTTGGGATGTCCCAGACCAGGTCCTGGGCAACTCTGTGTCTCGTGAGAGCAAAGTCATGGAGATGGCACCTTCTGTGTCCCGTTACTTCACAGAAGGAGTCAACTCTTTCCATTCAATGCCTTTTCATAAAGACCCAAGTCCCAGTCACGGAAGCCAAGCCCTTGGAATCAGTTCCCCAAAGGCCTATTTAATACATCATCTTGGGTATCCAGTTTCACCATCTGAGTCTGAGAGGGTACCAGCACTCATACCATAGTATTGCCATTATGGGGCACCATTCAAATACCGGCTCAGTCCCTTTGCTTAACACATGCTTTCACAGCAACCTCTGTTAACTTTAGTGCCTTCTTCTCTCAGGGAAAATATTATGTTTTATACCATTTCTTGTCGTATTTGTCTATGGGCCAGTCAGCAAGCAGAATATAAGCTTTATGACAGTTAAGATTCTTGTTTTTTTTGTTTGTTTGTTTTGTTTTTTTTTTACATTAGAATCTGCTGCAGTCTGCATACTTACTTACAAAGTATTTCATTTGACAAATCCTTGCTAGATCAAAATAAAGGTGTCTCCTTTAGAAAATGACACACATGTCTTTACAGACTTATGTACTGGAAGAAGTAGAGCCAGAGATTGTTATACAGGAAACTCCTTATATTCCCACCTTCCAAAACCTAAATGTATCTTGCCCCAATGGGCTCCTCCTGACCTTCATTGGGAAAGAATCTGCAGGTGAGTGTTGTCTGGGGTGGGCATGGGTCCAAAACTCACACAGAAAATCCCGCCATTGAAAATGTGTCTTTTCCTATCAGTCCTACTTGTTGATCATGAACAACAGGCAATTCTCAAATCATGAGCTTAACAACAGTGAGCATTTTCAGGCACTTGCTATGATTAAGTCCTGTCCAAGTCCTTAGCATCCATATGAAAACACAAATCTTATAATATAGATGTTGAGACTTCTAGAGGCATATCAATGAATCCAAAGTGACCTGACTCGTATGAGACAGAGTTGGGAATTCAGTCGTGGTCTAGTGGTGGTAAATGCAGCTTTCTCCTTTTTTCCCATTTTTTTTTTTGTGATTTTTAAATTTTTGTTATATTCTTTTTTAATTATCTTATTTTTGTACATATTCATTTATATTATTACACATATATACAATAGATTACCTAAGTCAAGAAGAACCGTAACACAATCAGGATTTATATAAATGTTACATTCTTAGGGTTTTGGCTATTTGTATTTGACAGCCTTGAAGAAGATATCTTTCTTATCTTGGTGTATCTAAACTTCTGAATGTAAATGAGTCTCCATCACATATTGTCATTATCAACTTAGAACACCTAAAACATCTTAACCCCTAAACAATTAAGCTTCATTGTAAAACTAACATACATGGTCTTCAACTCCCTCAAAGACTTGAGGAGTAAAGTTAATTATCTGAGTATATCAGAATGGAGGTTAGAAATATCGAACCCATTAAGCACCCATTCATGCTTAAACTTTTGGAGAGATCAGGCATAACAAGGCACATACTTCAACATAATAAAGGCTACTACAGCAAGCCAATAGCCAAAATCAAATTAAATAGTGAGATACGCAAGGAAATTTTTCTAAAATCGGGAACAAGGCATACATGGCTGCCCACTCTCTCCACATCTCTTCAATATACTACTGGAAGTGTCTGGCAATAGGACAACAAAAGGCGATCAAGTGTATCCAAATGGAAAAGGAAGAAGCCAAATTATCTGTATTTGCAGATGATATGATAGTGTACATAAGTGACCCCCAAAATTCCACCAGAGAACTCCTACAGCTGATAAACACCTTCAGCAAATTGACTGGATACAAAATTGACTCAAAAAAGTTAGCCTTCCTATATACAAGTGACAATCATGCAGAGGAAGAAATTAGGAAAATTACACCCTTCACATTAGCCACAAGCAATATAAAATATTTAGGAGTTACTCTAACCAACTGAAGAACTTGTTTGAAAAAAACTTCAAAACTCTGAAGAAAGAGATTGAAGATGACATGAGAAGATGGAATGATCTTCCTTACACATAGATTGGGAGAATTAACATAATAAAAACGACCATATTACCAAAAGCAATTTACAGATTCAATGCAATCCCTATCAAAATACCTACACAGTTTTTTTCTGTGTAATTTTTTATTAATTTATTCATATTACATCTCAATTGTTATCCCATCCCTTGTATCCTCCCATTCTTCCCTCCCTCCCATTTTCCCCTCACTCCCCTCCCCTATGACTGTGCCTGAGGGGGACTTCCTCCCCCTGTATATGCTCATAGGGTATCAAATCTCTTCTTGGTAGCCTGATATCCTTCCTCTGAGTGCCACCAGGTCTCCTCCTCCAGGGGACATGGTCAAATGTGAGGCACCAGAGTATGTGTGAAAGTCATATCCTACTCTCCATTCAACTGTGGAAAATGTTCTGTCCATTGGCTAGATCTGGGTAGGGGTTTGAAGTTTATGGCCTGTATTGTCCTTGGCTGGTCTCATAGTTTGAGCAGGACCCCTGGGCCCAAATCTGCCTGTCATTATTTTCTTCTTGTAGGTTTCTAGGACCCTCTGGATCCTTTTACTTTCCTATTCTCCCATGCTTCTCTCATCTAGAGTCCCAATAGTATGTCCTCCCCTCTGACTTTCATAGGACATTCCCCTTGGGCTAGTATGCAGATATAAGTGAGTATATACCATTGGATTCTTTCTGCTTCTGGGTTAACTCACTCATTATGATCATTTCTAGTTCAATCCATTTGTCCACAAATTTCAGGAATTCCTTGTTTTTAATAGCTAAGTAGTATTCCATAGTGTAAATGTACCACAGTTTCTTTATCCATTCTTCTACTGAGGGACACTTAGGCTATTTTGAATAAGTCTGCTCTGAATGTGGTTGAGCAAAGTTTCTTGTTGTGTGCTGGAGCATCTTCTGGGTATATTCCAAGGAGTGGAATAGCTGGGTCTTGAGGAAGTCCTATTCCCAGTTTTCTGAGATAGCACCAGATAGATTTCCAAAGTGGCTGTACTAGTTTGCATTCCCACCAGCAATGAAAGAGTGTTCTTCTCTCTCCACATCCTTGCCAGCATGTGGTGTCACTTGAATTTTTGATCTTAGCATTCTGATGGGTGTAAGATGGAATCTCAGAGTCGTTTTGATTTGCATTTCCCTGATGACTAAGGATGTTGAGCATTTCTTTAAGTGTTTCTCAGCCATTTGATATTCCTTTGTTGACAATTCTGTTTAGTTTCCAAGCCCCATTTCTCAATTGGGTTATTTGGTTTGGTGGTGTTTAATTTCTTGAGTTCTTTATATATTTTGGATATAAGACTTTTGTCAGATGTAGGGTTGATGAAGATCTTTTCCAGTCTGTAGGCTGTCGCTTTGTTCTCTGGACAGTGTCTCCTGCCTTACAGAAGCTTCTCAGGCTCATGAGGTCACATTTCTTAATTGTTGACATTAAGGCCTGGGCTGTTGGTGTTCTGTTCAGGAAGTTGTCTCCTGTGCCAATATGTTCCAGGCTCTTTCCCACTTTTTCTTCTAAGTGACTTAATGTCTCTGGTTTTATGTTGAGGTCTTTGATCCACTTGGATTTGAGTTTTGTGCAAGGTGACAAATATGGGCCCAGTTGCATTTTTTTACACATAGACCTCCAGTTAGACCAGCACCATTTGTTGAAGATGCTATCCTTTTTCCATTGAATGGATTTGGCTTCTTTGTCAAAAATCAAGTGACCATATGTGTGTGCATTCATATCTGGGTCTTCGATTCGATTCCACTGATCAACCAGCCTGTTGCTGTGCCAGTACCAAGCTGTTTTAATTACTATTACTTTATAGTACAGTTTGAGATCAGGTATGGAGATTCCTCCGGAGCACCTTTTATTGTACAAGATTGTTTTAGCTATTCTGGGTTTTTGTTTTTCCATATGAAGTTCAGAATTGAACTTTCAATGTCTTTAAAAAATTGTGTAGGTATTTTGATAGGGATTGCACTGAATTTGTAGATTGCTTTTGGTAGAATGGCCATTTTTACTATGTTAATTCTCCCGATCCATGAGCAAGGAAGATCATTCCATCTTCTCAGGTCATCTTCAATCTCTTTCTTCAGAGTTTTGAAATTTTTTTCAAACAAGTCCTTCACTTGCTTAGTTAGAGTGACTCCTAGATATTTTATATTGCTTGTGGCTAATGTGAAGGGTGTGGCTTTCCTAATTTCTTCCTCTGCAAGCTTGTCATTTGTGTATAGGAAGGCTACAGACTTTTTTGAGTTAATTTTGTATCCAGCCAATTTGCTGAAGGTGTTTATCAGCTTTAGGAGTTCTCTGGTGGAATTTTGAGGGTCACTTATGTACACTATCACATCATCTGCAAACAGGGATAATTTGACTTCCTCCTTTCCCATTTGGATACCCTGGATCTCCTTTTGTTGTCTTATTGCCCTGGCTAGAACTTCGAGTACTATATTGAAGAGATATGGAGAGAGTGGGCAGCCTTGCCTTGTTCCCGATTTTAGAGGAATTTCCTTGAGTATCTCACCATTTACTTTGATTTTGGCTATTGGCTTGCTGTATATAGCCTTTATTATGTTGAGGAAAGTGCCTTGTATCCCCAATCTCTCTAAAACTTTAAACATGAATGGGTGTTGGATTTTATCAAATGCTTTCTCTGCATCTAAAGAGATGATCATGTGGTTTTTTATTTTCAGTTTGTTTATATGGTGGATTACATTGATGGATTTCCATATATTAAACCATCCCTGCATGCCTGGAATGAAGCCTACTTGGCCATGATGAATGATATCTTTGATGTATTCTTGTATTCATTTTGCAAGTATTTTATTTAGTATTTTTGCATCGATGTTCATAAGAGAAATTGGTCTGAAATTCTCTTTTTTTGTTGAGTCTTTGTGGGGTTTAAGTATCAATGTGACCATGGCCTCATAGAATGAATTTGGTAATGTTTCATCCATTTCTATCTTTTGGAGTAGCTTGAAGAGTATCGGTATTAGCTCGCCCTTGAAGGTCTGGTAGAATTCTGCACTGAAACCATCTGGCCCTGGGCTTTTTTTGGTTGGGAGACTATCAATGATTCCTTTTATTTCTGTAGGGGAAATGGGACTATTTGACTCGTTCATCTGTTCTTCACTCAATTTTGGCAAGTGAAATTGATCAAGAAAATTATTCATTTCCCTTAGATTTTCAAATTTTGTGGCATATATGCCTTCGAAGTAGGATCTTATGATTCTTTGTATTTCTTCAGTGTCTGTTGTTATGTCTCCCTTTTCATTTCTGATTTTGTTGATTTCAATACTGTCTCTCTGCCTTTTATTTAGTTCGGCTAACGGTTTGCCTATCTTGTTGATTTTGTCAAAGAACCAGCTCTTGATTTTGTTGGTTCTTTGGATTGTTTTCTTAGTTTCTAATTTGTGAATTTCAGCCCTGAGTTTGATTATTTCCAGGCATCTATTCCTCTTGGGTGTTTCTGCTTCTTTTTTTGCTAGGGCTTCCAGTTGTGTCGTTAAGATGCTTATGTGTGATGTTTCCAATTTCTCTTTAAAGGCACTTAGTGCTATGAATTTTCCTCTTAGCACTGCTTTCAGTGTATCCCACAAATTTGGGTATGTTGTTCCTTCATTTTCATTGAATTTCAGAAACTCCTTGATTTCTTCCTTTCTTTCTTCCCTGACCCAGGTGTCATTTAGCAGAGAGTTGTTTAGTATCCATGTATGTGTAGGCTTTTTTGTTACTTATGTTGTTGTTGAATTGCAGCCTAAGACCATGGTGATCTGATAGGATACAAGATATTATTTCAATCCTCTTGTATCTGTTGAAGCTTGCTTTGTGAGCTACGATGTGATCACTATTTCGTGAAGGTTCCATGGGGTGCAGAGAAGAAGGTATATTCTTTCTTGTTTGGGTGAAGGGTTCTATAGATATCTGTTAGATCCATTTAACTCATGGCATTGGTTAATGATGTTATTTCTCGGCTTAGTTTCTGGTTCAATGACTTATCCTTCAGTGAGAGTGGGGTGTTGAAGTCTCCCACTATTATTGTGTGGGGATCAATGTGTGGTTTAAGCTTCTTTAGCAGATCTTTTACAAATGTGGGTGCCCTTGTATTGGGAGCATAGATATTCAGAATTGTGATGTCATCTTGGTTGACTTTACCTTTGATGAGTATGAAGTGTCTGTCCTAATCCCTTTTGATTAATTTTGGTTGAAAGTCTATTTTTTTATATTAAAATGGCTACGCCTGCTTGCTTCTTGTGACCATTTGCTTGGAATATTTTTTCTAATCTTTTACCCTGAGGTAATGCCTATCATTATGGGTAAGATGTGTTTCTTGAATGCAGAAGAATGTTGGATCTTGTTTATGCACCCATTCAGTTAGTTATTGGAGAATTGAGACCATTGATGTTGAGAGATATTAATGACCAATGACTGTTAAGAGTCTTAATTTTGATATTGGTTCCAGTCGAGCATTTGTGTAGTTGTGTTTTTTGCCATGGTATAGTTATCTATTTCCTGAGTAGTTTTGGTTGTAGCTTGACCCTTTGGGATGGAGTTTTTTTTCTAGTACCTTCTGTAAAGCTGGATTTGTGGATAGGTACTGTTTGAATTTGTTTTTGTCATGGAATATTTTGTTTTCTCCATCAATGGTTATTGATAGTTTTGCTGGGTAAAGTAGTCTGGCCTGGCATCTGTGGTCTCTTAGGGTTTGCAGGATCTCTGTCCAGGCCCTTCTGGCTTTTATGGCCTCTGCTGAGAAGTCGGGTGTAATTCTGATAGGTTTGCCATTAAATGTTATTTGGCCCTTTTCCCTTGCAGCTTTTAATATTTTTTCTTTGTTCTGTATGTTTTGTGTTTTGATTATTATGTGACAGGCAGTTTTTCTTTTCTGGTCAATTCTATTTGGTGTTCTGTAGGCCTCTTGTATGTTTATAAGCATCTCTTTCTTTAGATTGGGGAATTTTTCTTCTATGATTTTGTTGAGAATAGTTTCTGGGCCTTGGAATCTGGTATCTTCTCTTTCTTCAATGCCTATTATCCTCAGGTTTCTTTTCATGGTGTCCTTCATTTTTTGGATGTTTTGTGTCAGAATTTTTCCAGATTTGGCATTTTCTTTAATAGTTGCTTCAAGATCTGTGATTGTATCTTCTAGACCTGAGATTCGTTCCTCCATCTCTTGGATTCTGTTAGAAAAGCTCACCTCTGTGTTGTTCGCCTTCTTTTCTCAGGTCTCACATTCTCATTTTTCTTCTGTCTGTGTGTTTATCATTGAATCCATTTTCATCTTCAGATCTTGAACTGATTTTTTGATTTCTTTCATCTGATTGTATATTCCTGAGTTTCTTCCATTGCCTCTTTATAGGTCTTCAGAACTTGAACCGTTTTATTGATTTCTTTCATCTGGTTGTCTGTATTTTCCTGAAAATTTTCTAGTTCCACTCTCTGTGCTTCTTTTATGTCTCTCACCTGTTTGGCTATGTCTTCCTGCATTTGATTACGAATTTTATTTGTTTCCTCCATTATCATCCTCATTACTAAGGATTTGAGGTTATTTTCTTGTATTTCCATTGTGTTTGAGTTTCTGGGTTGTTTTCTTTGGGATAGCTGGAAACTGGAGATGCCATATTGTTTGGTTTTTTTTTTTTTTTTTTTTTGCGTATGCTTTTACGCTGTCCTTTAGATCTCTTGCCATTTTTTTTGTTGTTGTTGTTGTTGTTGTTGGTTAGCTTCCAGAGTTGGGTGGAGGAAGTCTGATGGTAGATTCACTTGTTTTCTCATGATTTCCCTAGGCCAGAAGCTCTGATGCTTCACTGGTGTGGATGGCCAGAGGCTAGTCCTGTCGTTTTGGACTCTCACAGCCCGTGATCCTCAGCTCCCCTGTACTGTGGGTCCTGAAATTGTTCTGGGTCTCTGAATGAGCGTTGGGTCAGGCCAAAGTGTTCACAGCCTTATGGGTCCCCTGCCAAGTCCAGCCAGGGACACTGGGCCAAACCACACACCGAGCTCAGCTAGATTCTCAGGGCCTGAACTGTCTCCCGAGCTCAGATAGGGACTCTGGGCCCAATTTGCGCGCTGAGCTCCCCTAGGGACTCTGAGCCCAAAATGCATGCAGAGTCCAGCCAGAGTTTTTGGGGTGGGCCTGCGCACCAGGCTCAGCTAGGGTCTTTGGGCCCAAACCGCCTGTCATGGTCAGTTAAAGTCTCAGGCCCGAACCTTCCGCCAAGCTCAGCCAGGAAATCTGGATTCAAACTGCACACCGTGTCCAACCAGAGTCTCAGAGCCAGGAGTGTGCCAAAAGCTCAGCTAGAGTCTCTGGGCCCAACCTGTCCACTAAGTGCAGTTAGAGACACTGCACACTGAGCTTCGCCAGAGTCTCAGGGGCAGAATTGCGCACCAAGCTCAGCCAGGGACTCTGGACCCACACTGTGCCCTTAATTCAACCCGGGACTCCAGGCCTAAACTGCATGGTGTGTCTAACCAGTCTCAGGGTTGCGATTGCATGCAAAGCTCAGCTAGAGTCTCTGGACCCAACCTACCCAGCAAGTCCAGCTAAGGACTCTGGGCCGAATCTGCGTGCTGACCGCAGCCTGTGTCACAGCAGCAGAACTGCACTCTGAGCTGAGCTAGTGCTTTGGGTGGAACTGCGAGCTGAGCTCAGCCTGTGTCACAGCAGGGGAACTGCGGCTGAGCTGAGCTAGCACCTCAGGCAGAACTGCGCACTGAGCTGAGCTAGCATCTCCAAGGCGGAACTGTGCACTGAGCTCAGCTTGGGACTCAGGGGCTGAAATGTCCACGGAGTCCAGTTTGGGTCTCAGGGCACCGCACGACCCAAATCCTGCCCAGAGTCCTCTCTCCCACAGCAACTCCCACTGGCCACCACACCAATTGTCTCCACTGGAGGGCTCCGAGCTGCAAACCTCAGCCGCTGCTGCTACTGCTGCTGCTGCCACTGCCACTGCCACTGATGCTTGGATCTGAGAAAATCCACACTCCTCCCATGTGCAGGGGCACACAGGTCCTCTGCACCCTGGTCCCTTCGAACCTTGGAGCACTACTGCTGCAGTGGTGTGGGGACCTCAGTGTTCCTGGTTCAGAAATCTGCGTAATTCCCTGAGTTGTTTACTGGAGCTTCTAAACACGGTCCACACTGCTCGCCGCCATCTTGGATCTCCTGGGTCCTCCTACACAGTTTTTTAAAGACATTGAAAGTTCAATTCTCAATTTCATATGGAAAAACAAAAAACCCAGAATAGCTAAAGCAATCTTGTACAATAAAAGATCCTCTGGAGGAATCTCCATACCTGATCTCAAGCTGTACTATAAAGCAACAGTAATTAAAACAGCATGATATTGGCATAGCAATAGGCTAGTTGATCAGTGGAATCGAATCAAAGACCCAGATATGAATCCATACACATATGGTCACTTGATTTTTGACAAAGAAGCCAAATCCATTCAATGGAAAAAGGATAGCATCTGCAACAAATGGTGCTGGTCTAACTGGATGTCTACAAGTAAAAAAATTCAATTGGACCCATATTTGTTACCATGAACAGTACTCAAGTTCAGGTGGATCAAAGACCTCAACATAAAACCAGAGACACTAAATCAGTTAGAAGAAAAATTGGGGAAGAGCCTGGAACACATTGGCACAGGAGACAACTTCCTAAACAGAACATCAACAGTCCAGGCCTTAAGGTCAACAATCAATAAATGTGACCTCATGAGCCTGAGATGCTTCTGTAAGGCAGGAGACACTGTCAACAAAACAAAGCAACAGCCTACAGACTGGGAAAGGATCTTCACCAAGCCTACATTTGACAAAGGCCTAATATGCAAAATACATAAAGAATTCAAGAAATTAAACACCACCAATGCAAATAACCCAACTTAGAAATGGAGCTCAGAACTAAACAGAGAATTCTCAACAGAGGAATGATGAATGGCTGAGAAACACTTAAAGAAATGCTCAACATCCATAGTTATCAGGGAAATGGAAATCAAAGCAACTCTGAGATTCCATCTTACACCCATCAGAATGGCTAAGATCAAAAATTCAAGTGACACCACATGCTGGCAAGAATGTGGAGAGAGAGGAACACTCCTTCATTGCTAGTGGGAATGCAAACTAGTACAGTCACTTTGGAAATCGATCTGGCTCTATATCAGAAAAGTGGGAATAGGACTTCCTCAAGGCCTAGCTATTCAACTCCTTGGAATATCCCCTGAAGATGCTCTAGCACACAACAAGAACATTTGCTCAACCACATTCATAGCAGCCTTATTCATAATAGCCAGAACATGGAAACAGCCTAAGTGTCCCTCAGTAGAAGAATGGATAAAGAAACTGTGGTACATTTACACTATGGAATACTACTTAGCTATTAAAAACAAGGAATTCCTGAAATTTGTGGACAAATGGACTGAACTAGAAATGATCATAATGAGTGAGTTAACCCAGAAGCAGAAAGAATCAAATGGTATATACTCACTTATATCTGGACATTAGCCCAAAGGGCATGTCCCATGAAAGTCTTCACTCACCATGAAAATGGGATAGAGGGGAGGACATCACATCCTATTTGGACTCTAGGTTAGAGGAGCATGGGAGAATGGCGAAATAGAAAGATCCAGAGGGTCCTGGAAACCTACAAGAAGAACATTATGATGGGTAGATCTGGGCCCAGGAGTCCTGCTCAAACTATGGCACCAGCCAAGGACAATACGTGCAGTAAACCTTGAACCTCTACCCAGATCTAGCCAATGGACAGGACATTCTCTACAATTGAGTGGAGAGTGGGGTCTGACTTTCACATGAACTCTGGTGCCCTATATTTGACCACGTCCCCTGGATGGGGAGGCCTGGTGGCTCTAGAGGAAGGATAGCAGGCTACCAAGAAGAGTCTTGATATTCTATGAGCATATAAAGGGGGAGGAGGTCCCCTCAGTCACAGTCATAGGGGAGGGGATTAAGGGGAAAATGGGAAGGAGGGACAAATGGGAGGATACAAGGGATGGGATAACAATTGAGATGTAATATGAATAAATTAATAAAATATAAAAAACAAATACTACACTTATTACTTGTAATTTGAGGAAGGCAAACACTCTTGCTAGTTAAGTGATCTTCTATTCTCCTTAGATACAAAGTTGAGGAGCTCAAGCTGTCAGTAAACAAATTGATGCTGAGGGAAAATAAAAAAAGACATATCAAATGGCTGAGAAACACCTAAAGAAATGCTCAACATCCCTATTTATCAGGAAAATGCAATTCAAAACAACTATGAGATCCCATTTTACACCTATCTGAATGGCTAGGATTGAAAAAGGTGACAGCTGGCGAGGATGTGAAGAAAGTGGAGCACTCCTCCGTTGCTGGTGGGAGTGCAAACTTGTACAACCGCTTTGGAAATCAATATGGTCCTTTCTCAGGAAATTGGAAATAACTCTACCTCAGGACCGAGGCGTACCACTCTTGGGAATATACCCAAACGATGCTCTACCATACAACAAGGACATTTGCTCAACAATGTTCATAGCAGCTTTATTTGTAAAATGCAGCTTTCTTAACAGTTTTTATGTGGCCCTGTCTTCCTGCCTCTACAGAAAGCCACAACACCCTTTGCCTGTTGACAAAGCAAAGGGCAGTGAGTATGAAGAGGCTGGGATGAGTGCACACTTAGTGAATAAAGAAACCCACTTTTGATCCCATAGTTATAATTGTGTGTTAGTTATCTTGGTTCTAAGCATGGCACCTTACTTATTCTGATGAGTACATAGGTACAAGAAAGACTTTATTAGTTAACCTGGTTGTGTTTGTGTGTGCGCGCGCGTGTGCGTGCGTGCGTACGTGTGTGTGTGTGTGTGTGTGTGTGTGTGAGAGAGAGAGAGAGAGAGACAGACAGAGAGAGGGAGAGAGAGAGAGAATGAGAGAGATAGAGGAAAGACAGAATGAGAGAGAGAGAGAGAGAGAGAGAGAGAGAGAGAGAGGAGAGAGAGAAAGAGAGAGAGAGAGAAAACTATATCTGGGATTGAATTTGAGTCCATTCAGCTGTGTATAAGAGCTCTTTTCCTTTTTCACTTTCTTGAGGACAGCCTCTGGTTAGGGTAAGATGGAAGCTTGGTGTAACTTTAATTTGCACTTTCTTGGTGGCCAAGGGTTTTGAAGTGTTTTTCATGTTTTTATTGGCCATTGTGTTTCTTCATTTGGAAAGTATCTATTCCATTCACTTACCCATTTGGTTGGTTTATTTGCTCTTTTGGTTATTTCTACATAGCTAGATTGAGCCTCTATTAGATAAACAACCACAAAGGTTCTCCACCGCCCCCCCCCCAATCCTGCAGATTGTCTCTTAACTCTGTTCATTGTTGCTTTGGCTGTAGCTCAAGAAACAAGAATTGGCAAATGGTACTGCATCAAATTGAAAAGCTACTCCCAAAGCACTTTGCTTTTTTGGAAGGTATTTGTGGAGTGCTTTCATCCTGACAGCAGCAGAACACTAAGAGTTGCCTGGACGTGATTAGATAGGAAGGACAGCACTAGTTTTGAAGGACAGTGGGTACAGGTTAGGAAGGGTTTGAGTGAGAAGCTCCCTAAGCCTCTGAGCAACAGAGGGTACTAGAGCATTGTTGTGGGGCAAGAACTTACTCAGAGTGGCGTGCCATCAAAGAAAATGCAGTCACTAAGACATTAAAATTCTATTCCCAAATCTTTTCACCCTGACAGGCTCTGAATTCGAAAGCCTGTATTTGCTCTAGAAAGAATGTGCTATTTGCAATGTTACTAAAGTGACCTTCCTCACTACATTTGAGTGGAAAAGATCATCAAAGAACCAGTTTAGTGGGCCAATCACACATGCCTAGAAGGAACCTTCCCTAGTCCTCAAACACAGATAAAAGAACAAAAACAAAAATAAGATAAAACCTGAGCCCCATTGCATCACTCACCCTACCAATAACTTTATTCTCTCTTGTGCTTTAAGAGCATCCTGTTGCAGATGCAGATCCCACCTGGGACCTCATGATCCGTCAGAGCTACCCCCAGAGGGTGAAGCACTATGAATTTTATAAATCTGTGATGCCACCCATGGAGCAGGAGGCATCAAGAGTGATCACCAGCCAGGGCACTGTCATCAAGTACATGCTGGATGGATCCACACAGGTTAAAGACGATAGCATCTAAATGACCTTCCCCACAGCCAAGTAAAAGGCAATTGAACTATGAGTCAGGAGCAGTGTGACACCATAGAGGGGGTACAAATAAAACACAAGGGTGCCTTAAATGACAAGTGAAAGGTAATGTAGTTTGAGGGAATGTAGTGTATTTAGGCTGTCTCTGAAAGCCAGAGTACAAATAATATATGTGGTATTTTTATATACGGCCTAAGGGTGCAGACTCAATATGTTCACCTATTCCCTCTCAAGCCACCTTAAAGCACTAGAGGAAAAAATCCTTAAGTGCCACATTTTCAACAGTGCTAGAAGGCAACAAAATGTGTCATTAGTATAAAAGGTATTTAGGAAATTTCTAGAAAATGAAAGGTGGGTAGGTTTAGACTCATAGAGAAATAAGGACAAAGTATAAAATATATACAAGGGAAAAAAAACTTCCAAAATTAAGAGAGGACTTTGAGCAGACAGGTTTGCCTCTGGGCTATGAAAATCAAGGTAGTTCTACAGGTAAATTCATCTTGTAGAGGCTTAAAATCAGAAGCCATACAGCCTGAAAACCACATGCCTTGGCCCACCCATTAAAAGGCCAGAGGGAAGGGCATCTATAAGCAGACAGTATACCAGAAAGAGCCACAGAGAATTCCCCAGGAGAAACAAGACCAGGTATCTAAGAAATTGCAAGAAAATAAAGACAAATTCAGTATTTTAAAATCACCTAACAATAAATACTTGAATATAAATTTTAGATGAGTAAAAATAATATAGACAGAGACTCTAGAAGATAACAATCTATTTTGTATTGTAACTGCTAAAGGTGTGGTGAGAGAAGCTGATGTCTGATTGTCATATTATCTGCCATTGTGTAAACATACATACATACATGCATGCATGCATACATTCACACAGAGAGAGAAATAAACAAATAAATAATAGATAGGTAGGTAGATAGATAGATAGATAGATAGATAGATAGATAGATAGATAAGTGATAGATGAATAAATAAAATTAAATTTAAAAATTAGTATGAAACTGCTGTGGAAAAGAATCAGGAGTTCTTAAAAATTAAAAGTAATTGTGAAAAGCCAAGGGGTAGGAGGGGGTGACTTATAAGAGAGAGGGAAGTTAAGAGGTAAGCTGGGCATGGTGGCTCAGGCCTTTAATCCCAGCACTCCAGAGGTAGAGGCAGGTGGATTTCTGTGAGTTCAAAGCCAGTCTGGTCTAAAAAGTGAGTCCAGGACAGCCAGGGCTATGCAGAGAAACCCTATCTCAAAAAACCAAGAAGAGGAAGAGGAGGAGGGGAATGGGGGGAAGAGGAAGAAGAGGAGGAAGAGGGAGAAGGAGGGGAGGAGGAAGAGGAGGAGGAGACCTGGAAATGCAATATACACACAGTAGAATTTCCAGAAGAAAATAATGAGAATGGAGGAAGAAAGTAGTGCCATGTGAAACCTTTCTGGTACTGAAAAGCTTACTTCAAATTCATCCCAGCCGCCAAGTACCAATCTGAGCTGATGCTAATTTACTTTTAAGTGTCATCTTGCTACCTAGAACTATATAGGTAGCCTTCAAAGCTCCTGAAGAGACCAGGAAGAATTAGATGAGAGTCACAGGGACAGCTGACTTCCTTGTCACACTCACGGGAGGCTGTGTATATGGATATCCATAGGGTACCTATGATACCTAGATATGGCATGCATCCTTGGTAGATCATAACAGAAATCAGACACTAACAATATAATAAAATTTAAAATATGATTGTTTCAAAATTGTCATCTGTATGACTTCCCAAATATATAAAATAAGGATGAAGAATAGAAAAACATATTAATCCAACAAAAGAGAGGGGAATAGAAATAAGACAGAGGTGGGTAGAAATATCAAATCATAATCTTCACTGTATCCAGGTACTAATCAACTATCTGATGGCACCTTCTGGTGCCCAGCACTGAGGTCTGCCCTCAGCCTTTCTTCTTTAAATTATTTAGAGCCCCAAACTGTTGAGCACTCTGTTGTCTGTGGACAGGCCTCCTCTTGGCTTCTGAGAATTCTGAGCGTTTGTTTTCCTTCAGATTCTCTTTGCAGATGGTGCTATGAGCAGCAGTCCGGATTCAGGTCCTGTTTACGCATCTCCTGAGATGTCTGCAAGCCCCAATAATGGAGAGTTGGGGTACTCAGTTTCTCAGCCCAAATCAGAAACAGCACCAGCTGAGATCACCATTACAAAGAAAGGTAGCCACTGACAGTTCTTGGCTTGCAGGACTTCGTTTTTTTCAAAGGCTTCACAGGTGGTCAATATTATGATGGTGCTTGCCATTTTGATGTATACATATCTACTCATGTCCATGAATTGTCATTGTCAACCCAGGGTTGCTTACTACTTCATGGACTGCTTTTTCCTCTTTAGAATAAATAATGCACATTTTCCAATACATAACAAACAGCCTCCTATGTTGTATCCTCTTATACATTAACTGGACCGTCTCGGGTGATGTTTTAGGGGCTCCCTAACTGGATACTAACAAGATTGAGTCAGCATCCCTGGGATGCTGTTGACCTTCTTTTAAACTTCAGACATGGCCCCTCAGAAGCACCTATGTGGTTTTCACGTAACAGTTTCCAAAGCAGAAAGGAAAGAACACATTGAAGCATACGTGTTCTCAGGAGACTCTTGACCCTGACCCTGACCCTGACCCTGACCCTGACCCTAACCCTGACCCCCTCTCTGTGCATCTCATGCACCTCACTGCCTGGAGTCCAAGGCTGCCAAAACAAAGGGCCAATATTTTGTGCCCCCTTTTTTTTTCCTGGCTGACTTGTGACAGTTGGGGTATAAGGGGTGTTAGGTAGTAGTCAATAGTGTCTGCGATAATTGAGATCAAAGATCAAAGGGTTTCTGTTTATAGCCCTCCCACTAGCACAAAATGCAAAGGGATGCCTCCTTACCCATGGCAGTGCCAAGTATTCTCAAAGCGTCAATCACTTCCATAACTAATCAGCGAATCTTGTTGCTGTTTGACCAGTAGTGACATGGAATCCTCATGAGGGCTTATTGAGTTTAGTTCATGGGAGCTTCCCCAAGAATGATTTATGTTTTAGTTTTAACGTTACATAGGTCGTCCACTGTAACAGTTTCTTTTAATTTGTTTTGAATTGCTTAAATCTCTTTCTAATATTTATCTTCAAATCTCTGTGGTACGCCTAGCATATTTTAACCACTGATTCTCAATTGCTGAGATATAATTTATAGCCTTATGCATGATCAATAATTCAAACCTGTGCTAGGAAACAGCATACATCATGTAGGGATTGAGTACAGTGTTCTCTTTGTGTTTATTATATGAAACTTGTTAGTTGTGTTTTCCAGATACCTGAGATCAGCAACCTTTTCTGTCCAGGGCAGGGCGGTCAATCTTACAGACTCAGCAGGCCATGTGTTCTCTGTCACTATTACTCAGCAAATCTACTGGAGCATGAAGGTTCTCTTTGATAATACATAATTCAATAAGCCTCGGATCTGTGGCGTCCCAATAAAGCACTGTTTATGAACACTAAAATTTGAGTTTGATATCAATTTCATGCATCATAAAATAGTCTTTAAGTTCCTCTTAGCTGCTTAGAAACATGAGGTGTCTTTACTTCACAGACAACACAGAACAGGCTGCCAGCCTCACTTAGAAAGCTCCCAGCCCTTTTTGTACGCCCTTACATGCTTTTAATCCCCCCTCCAATATACTCTGCAGTATCTACATTTACTGAAAGGCAAGCCTGTTCACTGTTATGTCCCTTATGCTCTTACTTGCATTATTTCAATAATTATATCTTCAGATATTATTTCCATCCATGTTTTCCTCTTTTGTTTGTAATTCTCATAAAACATATTAGACCTTCTTTTTATTACTTCAGTGTAAATTACTGTTTCAAGTCTAACTTTGAGCTCTTCTAATATACATTATATCTTCTATTAAAACCTCACATTTACCTGTTTAAATTTCAATTATTACATTTCCCCATACATTTTTCTTATTTCTCCTCTGTCTTCTCTGATTTTTATTAAATGTTTTTAATTGAAATACAATTATATCACTCCCCTCCCCTTTTCTCCTTTCAACCTCTTATTCCCCCACACCCCTCTCAAATTGATGGTGTCTAGTTCTTTGACCATTTTGATACACACATATAAATATGTAAATATATACATATGGCCTGCTGAGTACACTCAGTATGTATATGATTTCAAGACTGACCACTTGGTACTGGACAGCCAATGAGAGTGCTCAACCCTGGAGAAGATTGTCTCTTCCTGTCACAGCAGTCATTAGTTGCCTATAGCTCTTTGTCTAGGCCCTTCCCAGTTAGTTTTCCTGTTGCCATTATCATTGTCCTTCTCTTGGTCAAGCAGTCATATGCCTGAGGTATCCTGAGTGCAGTTTACCTGTCCTGTTCTCCAGCGGGCAAAATCCAATAGCAGACTTCGTGGTCTTCTGTCTCTTACAGTCTTTTCACCGCCTCTTCCACAGCGGTTTCTGTGCCTTAAGTGCATGAGCTGTGCACATATGTGTAGACATATGCGTTGGGGCTGGACTCCCCACAATCTGTTGGTCACTGTGTTATGACCTGTTGTGGGGTCAATGCGTCTTTGATGTGGGGTAAGAGCTATACTTATCTGTGGGTATAACAATAAGTTTTAGAATGCAAGTAGGAATTATGTGGGTCTAGTAAAGTGGTGGTCGCAGGCTCTCTTCTAAGACACATGACCTCACTAGTCCCTGGTAACTGGATAGATTTCTAGTACCAAGCATGACTCCCCCCTATTGAGTGAGACTTAAGTCCAATTACACAGCTGTTGGTTACCACCAAGATATGAGTGCCACTGTTAAACCTCTAGGTATCTCTCGCCATGTTGGTTATTGGTGTGGTTTGTGGGCATTACAGCTAGACAGAACTACTGACTGCTCCCCTCTCTTTGCAGCTTATGTAATAAGCTAGCATACAGGAAGGAGGCTTTTCAGTTAGATCCAGCTCAAATCTTCCAGGTCCTGTGTCTGAAATACGCAGTATCTTAAGAAATAGGCATTTACCTGCATAAAACATACAAGCAAATGGATGGAGCTAGAAAATATCGAGTAAGATAACCCAGACCAAAAAACAAACAAACAAACAAACAAACAACAAGAAGCAAGCGCCACGTGTTCCCTCTTTTCTACAGTTCCTGGCTCCAAAGTTTGAGGTGTGAGTGTATAACCTGGAGTACCAGAAACCAGGAAAGTAAAAAAAGACCATGAGAAAGGAGAACTGGAAAGGGAAGATCAGGATGCGGGTGATAAAAAGACGGAAACTAGAAAACTGGAGAGGAAGTCAATACAGAGGGAGAGGAGGGAGAATGGACGAACAACATCAAGGGCGCTTGATAAAGCCTCAAGGAATCATATTACTTTATACTTACCTAAAGTTATACAATATGTATTTTTAGTGAAACTGTGCCACGTGGGATGACAATGCCCCCCACAAATGCAGTATACTACCTAACAAGTAGCGGGTATGAGAAACCTCTATTGGTGTTCTTGGTTGGGTTTGTCCAAGTAACTCCCCCCAAAATAGAGGCTATTGCTGTGGTCCCCTGTTGCTTCTCAGAGGGCAAAGGTAACCTGCCTCCTATTTACGCTTGCTTCCTGCCCCTTTCCACCTGGAATCCCCCATTTCAGACCCTGAGCCTTTTCAGTTGCTCCTCCAACTCTCCGTTAAAGTGCTTGTACTTTGGTGCTTTTTGACTATTGCATGACCATTTTCTATTTTTGCTGCTTTAATACTAAATTATTTACATTTCTTTGCAAAATAGTTCCATTTCAGGAAGGAAAATATCAGGGGTCCGATATTAACCCTAATGTTAAATTATTCTTCTGAGTGGGGTTTGGACTGTCACCTAAGCAGCAATCATTGTCACACAGAGGCCCACATCCGCAATGCTGGTGGTTATATACCGCAAGCGTTTCTTCTGCCTTCTGTGCCCCACACCAGGTCCAAACGCTGAATACTTGCCCGGCCGTGCTGGGGCACAGTGGCCGAAAGCGTACACTTATTCTGCTGCCTTTGAGAACAGCTCTTTGCAGTGTCCAGCCTCATACTTCACCCCACACACTAGCCTGAGTGAACTCTGACTTCCTTCCCTTCCTCAGCCCACCGCCTCCCCAGTTTGAGAAGGCTCCACAGGGCAAAGCTGTCTTCAGGATGAGCTTTACTTCCTTGAGTCCCAGCCTTTACTCAGGCCTTGGCTCATGCTGATTATATCATTCAGTTATCACTTCCAAGACACTTCCAACTAACAAACATTTGCTGGTCATTTTAGTTATTTTCTGTGGAATTCTTGGTGTCTAGTTGGTGGTGCTGCAGGAAACGGAACACCAGCTATACCTCTTCCTAGATTGGCCTCAGCCAATCTTCTTTGCTTTATCTATTTGTGTACTTAATAAAGGAAGGCAGTAAAGATTTCAAAATCTGCACACGATTCTTTCTTTGTGTTCTTCCATCTCTCGTCCTTTCACACCTAAGTTCTCCTGTCTCTGCTGTTGCCAACATTGTGTTTGTTTATATCTAGTGCTGTCTGTCATCTCTGCTTCTCTAATATTTTCTGGCTATTGCTCATAGTTCCTTTATGACTAATTTTCCATTTTCCTGCCAAAAGCACCCAACTTATCTTTTGACAACATTGCTATCCCTCTTAAATGTTTTCTGTAGGAAATTCCAAAATCTGTAATGTGCCCTAAAGATAACACTTTACTGGACCCATGCCTCCTTCTCCATCTCCAGTCTCTCCTCTCAACCAAAATGTATCCCCTGATTAATAAATTTCACAGAAGTGTCACATATCATGCTGTCCCCCTTCCATCCCCTCCCTTCACTAATTCCATTATCTTTCTTGTATCCTTATGTTGGCATGACTCTTCATTTCTTTTGGCAGGAAAATGAGAGAAGGCAGGGGAAGAGAGGAAAGAGAGGAAGTAGAGGAAACACCGCACCAAATACTTGTTCCCTTTTCTAGGGGATCCATGCACCTTCTGCAGCTGGCACCATGCTCCTCTGTGATGCTCTTCTGAAAGTATTAACATGTCACAAACAAATCCTAGGCTAGTAGGAGGGCCGAACTTACTGCACATCTCCTCTTCAGTTCTTCCCACTTATTGAGTCCCTGTACACGGAACTAAGAGTCCGACTCCAATGCATGAACACTTTATGTCCTGAATTAACCATTCTTGCCTTTCTGCTTGTAATTTGTTTCTATGTCTGAGTTGATCTCATCATTGAGGCCTGGTTATGCTGGGGAAAAAATCTGATTTATGATTTTTCTTAGAAGTGGTGAAAATAATCTACCTGGATAGAGGATTGAGATATTGGCCTGCGTCCCATGAGGATCTCTATGATTCTACACCTGTGCCCTGCCCCACCCTCAGATGTTGAGGAGGATGGAAATAGGAGCATGTGTGCAATGGTGGTTGATGTAGTGATCCAATTGTACAAAGTCATTTCTGCTAATGAGAAGCCAAGGAAATGCCTCACTAGTGAGAGTCCCCAGATCCAGAATGAACAAGATAGAGGAGATTAAAAGTTTCAAAGGCAGTAAGAGATAGATTTCATACGCAGGAGGAAAGTGGCACATCAAAAAGTGGAATATAGACCACACAATCTGGGATTGAGAGACAAATAAGGGAGCTTAAAGCTGTACAGAAATAAGCACAGTGGCTTTTGTCCACCAAACAAGTACTTGCACACATGTGTGTATGTCTGGAAGAAGGTGATGGCAATTCAACTAAGTTTCAGTACCCAAAGTGATCTATTAGTAACCTGACTTTCCCTATTGAGGAGTGATATAACTGATGGCTACTGCTTTGGCTTGTCTATGCCACCATGTCTAAAGAAGTTTATGCTGTGTCAGAGCTTAGTGAATAACCTATGACAGCGTTATGATCACATTGCTCTGTCTAACTGTCCTTGAACACCCACAGGAAAAGGTCACAAAAACCAAACATCAATGGCACATAAGAATGAAGTCCACGATGCTCTCCCTGAGGTGGTTCAAACAATAACTCCTATGGACTCCCACACTGGCACCTGGTTTACAACAACACCTGATGGAAATAGGATTGGCACCAAAGGACTACAGAAAATCCCAGGCTTGAGTCCGTTTTTGTCCTTCCAAGCTACGGATCCCATCAATGGAACGGTATGACAAACTAGTGGGCATCACAAAAATATCTAAGCCATTAGAGTCCTAGGACACGTAGAAGAAGAAGAATTCCAACTTTCAAATGTTTGTTAGGTGGTAGATGGATGTGAGGGTTGGTGGGTGGGTAGGTGGGTGGATGGGTAGATGCGAGGGCCCATTGTTCTCAATCTAAAATTATAAATACTGCTGATAACAAATTTCTGCCTTCTCTGTAGGTAGGTTCCATGGTCTAACCCACAAATCCTTTCTTTCCTTCTTCAGTCATTTCCAAAACAATATCACAACCTCTGAGTTTGCTATTTGTCTTTCCTTTGTAGGACTCAATGTGACTGATCATTTTAGAAAATCTGGCCTTTCTTATGCTTATTTTTCTTGAGGTGATTAGCACGGTTGTGTTTTGGTTGTGTTTTGTTTTGTTTGTTTGTTTGTTTTTGGTTATATCAAGTAACTGTAATTCAGCCCTGGGGTAGGATGTGTAAATTAATATGTTCTAGTTATAAGTGTCCATTTTCACCAAGGATCCTATCCCCACCATGGAAAGATAAATCAACAACTACAGCCAGGATCGAGCTTTCCTTAAGCACTAGCTACCTAAGCGAATATGAGCAGTGTCAGTAATGCGCACTGAGGATGCTCCAGGCCACCCCCTCTGCCCTCTCCATACAGTAACTCATTTAGTGTTTACAACAAACTATAATTTCTGTCTCACAAAGAAAATAACCAAGCTAGAAAATTTGAGTGCTTTGTCTAAGGTCACACTACAAACAGAAGAGACATGCCGGACCCTAGGTATTTAAGTGTGCAAGAGTTGAGAGTAAACGCAAATGTTTGGGTTTCTCTTTTTTACAGTCCCTGCCCTGAGTATTATTTTTTAGAGGAATGAGTACTACCCTGGTAAGGAGGCCTGGGATTTTACCCCAGTCATCATCAGTTCTTAGGAGAGTAGGGCCCTGGACAGGCTTCAAGAAATAGTAGTCATTCTTCCAAATAGTTGGGAAGATTAATGTCTCACACTTACTGGGGATTTGGAAGTGTTCTTGTAACTACATTTATTACTACCACTTAAAATAATACTAACCATCCCATACTGTGATTAACAGAATATGTCCGTGTAATATGGCATTCTAGACTATTTCAGTGGGTCTTAACAGTCATATGTAAACACCTTAATTTGGTCAAGAGTTAGCATTAGTAAATATTATCCCAGTGGTCACTGAGTATAAAATTCTTCATCAGTATCATCTCATTTAAGTCACATAATATTCCTAAGAAAATATTAATATAGCTCCATCTTTCATAGGAGGTAAGTCATGAACAGAGAGATTCATCAACATACCTACATCACAGTGAACAGTGAACTCGGATAGTTTGTTTTCAAAGGTCACACTCTCAGTTAGCACATCATGTAGCCTCATTGACTCGGTTGTAAGGAAAGATTTGGGACAGGAAATACAGTACAATTGGTTCAGCAAAGTCATCCGCTAGGAGGCCTAACAGCCATCCACACAGAGCACACATGGCAGGTAAACAAGTACATGCAGAAGTAGGTCCCCTTGGTGTGAAGAAGCTGCGGCCCCTCTCCTCCACAGGCTCCATTACCATGCTGATGGGCGCCTTGTAGTTCGCCTTATCCAGGGTGGTTCTGCAGAGCAGGAGCTTCACAACACAAGAGCAGCCTAGTGTGCCACATACATCTCATCTCAATAGTTTGCAAGGAAACAGATCCTACAACCTGTATCTCAAACTGACCTCTATCAGCCCAGCCCTGATTCTGTGGTTTGTGTATATTTAAATGTTCCCTGACATATATAATTCCTGAGTGACTTTGGAATTATTTTTCTTAATTTCTATAAGCCTAACTTCCCTCATCTATAAAATTTAGGAAAAGCCTAAATTTCCCCATCCACTTCAGGAACCATTGAAAGAAGTAGATAACAAAGCTTCCCATTCATTAAGCATGGAAATCGGCTTGCTGGGGTCTAGCCCTACAGCCTGACGGCCCTGCTCTGCTTCTCATGTTCAGGTAATGACTACTCGAGAAGATAAGGTGATCATTGTTGAGAAGAAAGATGGAACCCGGATCGTGGATCATGCAGATGGTACCAGAATCACAACCTTTTATCAAGTTTATGAAGATAATATTATTCCTTCAGATGATGATGAAACAAGTAAGTTATATTTTTTTCAAGACAGTCACAATGGAATTTTACACCTCTTTATCATGAAACAGGTAGAAAGATCGCTATAACAAGCATTCATGAAAATAAGTCAGCCAACCAGAGAATACCCATTACAAGCCAAAGCAATGCCCTTTGATCCACATTGTGGTGATGATGGTGGTGGTGGTCATGGTGATGGTGATGGTGGTGGTGGTCATGATGTTTATCTTCATGTCTTCATTTAATTGTAAAAATTGTCCCTGTGTATTATATGCAATGTATTTTGAAATATTAGTATGTTGTGCAAAAACCAAGCAAGCTACCTCATACGTATCATGTTTTGTGTTGAGAACTCTTTAAAAGCTACACTTAGTTTTCAAATGTAATATGTTGTATTTAGTTATGTCCTTCAAGATATCTTGAAACTTGTTTACAGGGTAAATTTTAGGTTGAAGGTTTTGTGGATGTGTTGGTGTCACCCACCTCCCTCCACTGGAAGTCCTG